>NC_074682.1:57504919-57734919 GCF_029448725.1 Salvelinus fontinalis | reverse complement strand
TTCATATGGTCATACATTTGGCAGGAGGTTAGGAAGTGCAGCTCAGTTTCCACCTCATTTTGTGGGCAGTGTGCACATGGCCTGTCTTCTCTTGAGAGCCAAGTCTGCCTACAGCGGCCTTTTTCAATAGCAAGGCAATGCTCACTGAGTCTGTACGTAGTCAAAGATTCGCTTCCTTTTAGGTGGTTGTAGAATTTAACGTCTCTTTTCTCTATTTTGATAATTAGTGGGTATCGGCCTAATTCTGCTGTGCATGCATTGTTTGGTGTTTTACGTTGTACACGGAGGATATTTTTTGCAGAATTCTGCATGCAGTCTCAATTTGGTGTTTGCCCCATTTTGTGAATTATTCTTTGGTGAGCGGACCCCAGACCTCACAACCATAAAGGGCAATGGGTTCTATAACTGATTCAAGTATTTTTTTGCCAGATCTTAATTGTTATGTCGAATTTTCTGTTCCTTTTGATGGCATAGAAGTCTTGCCTTGTCTCTCAGATCGTTCACAGTCTTGTGAAAGTTACCTGTGGCGCTGATGTTAAGGCCTAGGGATGTATTGTTTTTTGTGTTCTCTAGGGCAACAGTGTCTCAATGGAATTTGTGTTGGTGGTCCTGGCAACTGGACCTTTTTTTGGAACACCATTATTTTTGTCCTACTGAGATTGACTGTCAGGGCCCAGGTCTGGCAGAATCTGTGCAGAAGATCTAGGTGCTGCTGTAGACCCTCCTTGTTTGGGGACAGATCTAGGTGCTACTTTAGGTCCTCCTTGGTTGGGGACAGATCTAGGTGCTGCTGTAGGCCCTCCTTGGTTGGGGACAGATCTAGGTGCTGCTGTAGACCCTCCTTGGTTGGGGACAGAAGCACCAGATCATCAGCAAACATTTGACTTCAGATTCTAGGAGGGTGAGGCCGGGTGGTGCAGACTGTTCTAGTGCCCTCGCCAATTTATTGACATATATGTTGAAGAGGGTGGGGCTTAAGCTGCATCCCTGTCTCACCCCACGGCCCTGTGGATGAAATGTGTGTTTTTTGCCAATGTTTAACCGCACACTTGTTGTTTTGTGTACATGGATTTTATAATGTGTGGTCTGTAGTACGGTAATTTGGTAAAAAGCCAATTTGACATTTGCTCAGACATTGTTTTCACTGAGGAAATGTACAAGTCTGCTGTTAATTATAATGCAGAGGATTTTCCCAAGGTTGATGTTGACACATATCCCAGGGTAGTTATTGGGGACAAATATGTCTCCACTTTTCTGGATTGCGGTGATCAGTCCTTGGTCCCAAATATTGGGGAAGATGCCAGAGCTGAGGAGGATGTTAACTTCTTACGGCTAAGCTTTACCGAAAAAGCACACCATGCTATAATCTGAGTACGGCGCTCAGACACAAAAACAAGCCATACAGGTACCCGCCATGTTGTGGAGTCAACAGAAGTCAGAAATAGCATTATAAATATTCACTTTGATGATCTTCATCAGAATGCACTCCCAGGAATCCCAGTTCCACAATAGATGTTTGTTTTGTTCGATAAAGTCCATAATTTATGTCCAAATAGATCACAAATCCAAACTCACGAGGCGCGGGCAAGTCCAGGCAAAAGTTCAGACAAAAAGTCCAAAAAGTTATATAACAGTTCGTAGAAACATGTCAATCGATCTATAGAATCAATCTTTAGGATGTTTTTAACATACATCTTCAATAATGTTTCAACCGGAGAATTCCTTTGTCTTTAAAAATGCAATGGAACGCAGGTCGCTCTTACGGCCACGCGCATGACCAGGTCATGGCACTCTGCCAGACATCTGGTTGAAACAGCTCTCATTCTCTCCCCCTTCACAGTAGAAGCCTCAAACAAGGTTCTGAAGACTGTTGACATCTAGTGGAAGCCGTGGGAAGTGCAATATGACCCCATAGACACTGTATATTAGATAGGCAAAGAGTTGAAAAACTACAAACCTCAGATTTCCCACTTCCTGGTTGGATTTTTCTCAGGTTTTTGCCTGCTGTATGTTCTCTTATACTCAGACATCATTCAAACAGTTTTAGGAACTTCTGAGTGTTTTCTATCCAAATATACTAATAGTATGCATATATTAGTTTCTGGGCCTGAGTAGCAGGAAGTTTACTCTGGGCACGCTTTTCATCTGAACGTGAAAATGCTGCCCCCTATCCCAAACAGGTTAAAGAGTTTTAGTATAGCCAATTGGAATTTGTAGTCTGTATATTTTATCATTTCATTCGGGATACCATCAACACCACAGGCCTTTTAGGGTTGGAGGGTTTGTATTTTGTCCTGTAGCTCATTCAAGGTAATTGGAGAATCCAGTGAGTTCTGGTAGTCTTTAATAGTTGATTCTAAGATTTGTATTTGATCATGTAAATGTTTTTGTTCTTTGTTATAGAGCCAAGACGTCGTTTATCCATACATCTCCGTTTTGGAAAGATTACTCTTCGTGTTGTTTGTTTCAAGTTTCCCAGAAGTGGTTAGAGTCTATGGATTCTTCAATTACATTGAGCTGATTTCTGACGTGCTGTTCCTTCTTTTTCCATAGTGTATTTCTGTATTGTTTTAGTGATTCACCATAGTGAAGGTGTAGACTCAGGTTTTCTGGGTCTCTAGGTGTTTGGTTGGATTGGTTTCTCAATTTCTTTCTTAGGTTTTTGCATTCTTCCTCAAACCATTTGTCAATGTTGTTAATTTTCTTAGTTTGTCTGCTTGAAATGTTTAGATTTGATAGGGAAGCCAAGAGGTCAAATATACTGTTTAGGCGTTCTACTGCTAAGTTTACACCTTCTATTACAGCGGAACATTTTATCCAGGAAATTGTCTAGAAGGGATTGAATTTGTTGTTGCCGAATTGTTTTTTGGTAGATTTCCACACTACTTTCCTTCCATCTATAGCATTTCTTAATATTATTCAGTTCCTTTGGCTTTGATGCCATGATTGAGTATTGCTTTGTTCAAGTAGTGTGATTTTGCTGTGATCTAATAGGTGTCAGTGGGCTGACTGTGAACGCTCTGAGAGACTCTGGGTTGAGGTCAGTGATAAAATAGTCTACAGTACTACTGCCAAGAGATGAGCTATATGTGTACCTAGCATAGGAGTCCCCTCGAAGTTTACCATTGACTATGTACATACCCAGCGTGTGACAGAGCTGCAGGAGCAGTGACCCGTTTTTGTTGGTTATGTTGTCATAGTTGTATCTAGGGGGGCATATGGGGGAGGGCATACTGTCACCTCCAGGCAGGTGTTTGTCCCCCTGTGTGCTGAGGGTGTCAGGTTCGTGTCCAGTTCTGGCATTTAGGTCGCCACAGACTAGTACATGTCCCTGGGCCTGGAAATGGTTGATCTCCCCCTCTAGGATGGAGAAGCTGTCATCGTTAAAGTATTGATATAGGTAGCACACATGACGAAATGTTTCTCTGTTGAGATCAGAATTTTATTTTGTCTATTTTATTAGTGGGTTAGGTCTGCTCTACCAAATGAGCATACCCCCTACATCTCTTTCCTGTTTCACACCTGGTAGTTTGTGGATGGGACTACCAGCTCTCTGTAAGCTAGAGGGCAACCAGTGGGTCCGTCTCCTCTATACCACCCACCTGGTAGTTTGTGGATGGGACTACCAGTTCTCTGTAAGCTAGAGGGAAACCAGTGGGTTCATCTCCTCTATACCACCCACCTGGTAGTTTGTGGATGGGACTACCAGCTCTCTGTAACCTAGAGGGCAACCAGTGGGTCCGTCTCCTCTATACCACCCACCTGGTAGTTTGTGGATGGGACTACCAGCTCTCTGTAACCTAGAGGAATTAGAAAGTTAGGATTGCTGCCTTGTAGAGGTGGACCTGGTCATAAAGGCTGTTCAAGTCCAGGGTGGAGTGGTGGGCCAGGTAGACGTTAGGTTTTGAGGCACAGTCCTGGGAAATGCTTGCATTCACCCGCTGTATGGTGGCAGGGTGAGAGTATTTCCGTGGTAGCGGGGTGGAGATAACCACTTGTGCCTTGTGGAAAGTGGAAGAAGCTTTTTTCAATCACTCCCTTGAGTGCTGTGGCTCCTGCTTGTTCCATTTGTGCCCGTGTGAATTGTGATGTGGCCGGGGCACCCTAGTCTGTCCTCTGATAACAGCTCCAGGGCGTGCCTAGTGTTTGGGCACCAGAGTTTAGCCACTTTGTGTTCTCTCTCTCCTCATCGCTCTCTCTTTCTCTCTCTCAGCTGAGTAATGACTTGTCTTGGACGAGGCTAGAGACTACTCTATGGGAAAATCCCATGTTCTGCTCCCGCTTATTACTCAGACTGACAGAAAGCAGATTGTTGTAACTGCTATTTCAGTGTAAACATTACGTACGGGTAATGTAAAATAGGCTTAGAAAAAATGATTCTTTGGTGTTCTAAAGAGAACCTTTTCTGTTTTTGGACTAAAAAGATGATATATATATATATATATGTATGCGTGTCGTTATTATTAAAACGTAAAAAAGAAGTACATTAAAACATTATATATATATTTTTTGATTAATGACAAACTGAGCAAGTTCCACAGACATGTGACTAATATAAATGGAATAATGTGTCCCCGAACAAAGGGGGGGGGGGGGGGGGGGGGTCAAAATAAAAAGTAACAGCCAGTGTCTGGTGTGGCCACCAGCTGCATTAAGTACTGCAGTGCATCTCCTCCTCGTGGAATGCACCAGGTTTGCCAGTTCTTGCTGTGAGATGTCACCCCACTCTTCCACCAAGGCACCTGCAAGTTCCCGGACATTTCTGGGGGGGAATGGCCCTAGCCCCCTCACCCTCCGATCCAACAGGTCCCAGACGTGCTCAATGGGATTGAGATGCGGGCTCTTCGCTGGCCATGGCAGAACACTGGCATTCCTGTCTTGCAGGAAATCACGCACAGAATGAGCAGTATGGCTGGTGGCATTGTCATGCTGGAGGGTCATGTCAGGATGAGTCTGCAGGAAGGGTACCACATGAGGGAGGAGGATGTCTTCCCTGTAACGCATAGCGATGAGATTGCCTGCAATGACAACAAGCTCAGTCCGATGATGCTGTGACATACCGCCCCAGACCATGATGGACCCTCCACCTCCAAATCGATCCCGCTCCAGAGTACAGGCCTCGGTGTAACGCTCATTCCTTCGACGATAAACGCGAATCTGACCATCACCCCATGTGAGACAAAACCGCGACTCGTCAGTGAAGAGCACTTTTTGCCAGTCCTGTCTGGTCCAGTGACGGTGGGTTTGTGCCCATAGGCGACATTGTTGCCGTTGATGTCTGGTGAGGACCTGCCTTACAACAGGCCTACAAGCCCTCAGTCCAGCTTCTCTCAGCCTATTGAGGACAGTCTGATCACTGATGGAGGGATTGTGCGTTCCTGGTGTAACTCGGACAGTTGTTGTTGCCATCCTGTACCTGTCCCGCAGGTGTGATGTTCGGGATGTACCGATCCTGTGCAGGTGTTGTTACACGTGGTCTGCCACTGCGAGGATGATCAGCTGTCCGTCCTGTCTCCCTGTAGCGCTGTCTTAGGCGTCTCACAGTACGGATATTGCAATTTATTGCCCTGGCCACATCTGCAGTCCTCATGCCTCCTTGCAGCATGCCTAAGGCATGTTCACGCAGATGAGCAGGGACCCTGGGCATTTTTCTCTTGGTATTTTGGAGTCAGTAGAAAGGCCTCTTTAGTGTCCTAAGTTTTCATAACTGTGACCTTAATTGCCTCCCGTTTGTAGGGAAAAAGGCAGGGATAAAGGGACATTTCTTTTTTTGCTGAGTTTAGCAGTGTTAGTAATACTAGTTGTGATATTGTAGTGGTAGTAATACTAGTAGTGTTATTGTAGTGGTAGTAATACTAGTAGTGTTATTGTAGTGGTAGTAATACTAGTAGTGGTATTGTAGTGGTAGTAATACTAGTAGTGGTATTGTAGTGGTAGTAATACTAGTAGTAGTGGTAGTAATACTAGTAGTGGTATTGTAGTGGTAGTAATACTAGTAGTGGTAGTAATACTAGTAGTGGTAGTGGTAGTAGTAGTGTTTTCCTCGGGGTGAGGTTTTGAGGAAACAAGTCTGTTTAAAATATAGTATATAAATGTATGTAAATATACTATATCTCAGAAAATGTATATCTTTCATACGTTGTTGACTTTAGATCCAGCCAGTAACACAAAACATCAGGCTCCTGATTGTAGCTGTGGGTGTTTATTCTCTGTCCGTTTTGGATGGTTTTCAGTCCAATACAGGAGAGCTACTGCTGATTTTAATCGGTTGAGTTAAAGTCACTGTGAAATTAACAGGGTTTGGGACGGAATCACTGGCAAGGGTTTTCCTGAACCGCTTATGTAGGGAAGGAAATGTGTCACACGCGCACACACACACACACACACACACACACCGTGAGAGAAGGAGATAAAAAAGGGAGAGAGAGACCGGAAAAGGGAGCGAGAGAAAGAAAGGAACATTGGGGTAGAGCGAGAGGAAAAGAGAGACAGGAAGAGGGAGAGAGAAAGATAAATAGAGAGGCAGAGAAAAAGAGAGTGACAGGAAGAGGAAGAGGAAGAGGAAAAGGGAGAGAGGGAGAGAGGGAGAGAGGGAGAGAGGGAGAGAGGGAGAGAGGGAGAGAGGGAGAGAGGGAGAGAGGGGGAGAGGGGGAGAGGGAGAGAGAGAGAGAGAGAGAGAGAGAGAGAGAGAGAGAGAGAGAAGTTGCACGGCCTCTCTCTATCCAGAGGAACAACAAACCACAGCTGGTGCTCACTCTCGCTCGCTCTCACTCTCGACCACCACACCCAGGAGAGACGGACTGTGTTTTTCTAGCTGGTATTTAAGTGAATCTGCTGGAAATGGAGCCGAGAAAGAAGGGTGACTATGGGTGGGGAAGTTGAGGGAGAAGTAGAATCGGCGAGAGATACTCTTTGTGAAGTGGTTTTGGGTTGTTGTGGATGTTGAGGGTAGTTTGGGGATGGGGAGGGTAGTTTGGGGATGGTGAGGGTAGTTTGGGGATGGTGAGGGTAGTTTGGGGATGGTGAGGGTAGTTTGGGGATGGGGAGGGTAGTTTGGGGATGGGGAGGGTCGTTTGGGGATGGGGAGGGTAGTTTGGGGGTAGTTTGGGGATGGGGAGGGTAGTTTGGGGGTAGTTTGGGGATGGGAGGGTAGTTTGGGGATGGTGAGGGTAGTTTGGGGATGGTGGGGGTAGTTTGGGGATGGGGAGGGTAGTTTGAGGATGGTGAGGGTAGTTTGAGGGTAGTTTGGGGATGGTGAGGGTAGTTTGGGGATGGTGAGGGTAGTTTGGGGATGGTGGGGGTAGTTTGGGGATGGGGAGGGTAGTTTGAGGATGGTGAGGGTAGTTTGAGGGTAGTTTGGGGATGGTGAGGGTAGTTTGAGGGTAGTTTGAGGATGGGGAGGGTAGTTTGAGGATGGGGAGGGTAGTTTGAGGATGGGGAGGGTAGTTTGGGGATGGGGAAGGTAGTTTGGGGATGGTGAGGGTAGTTTGAGGATGGTGAGGGTAGTTTGAGGATGGTGAGGGTAGTTTGGGGATGGTGAGGGTAGTTTGGGGGTAGTTTGGGGATGGGGAGGGTAGTTTGAGGATGGTGAGGGTAGTTTGAGGGTAGTTTGGGGATGGTGAGGGTAGTTTGAGGGTAGTTTGGGGGTAGTGAGGGTAGTTTGAGGATGGTGAGGGTAGTTTGGGGATGGGGAGGGTAGTTTGAGGATGGTGAGGGTAGTTTGGGGATGGGGAGGGTAGTTTGGGGATGGGCAGTGTAGTTTGGGGATGGTGAGGGTAGTTTGGGGATGTTGAGGGTAGTTTGAGGATGGTGAGGGTAGTTTGAGGATGGTGAGGGTAGTTTGGGGATGGTGAGGGTAGTTTGAGGATGGTGAGGGTAGTTTGAGGATGGTGAGGGTAGTTTGGGGATGGGGAGGGTAGTTTGGGGATGTTGAGGGATGGGGAGGGTAGTTTGGGGATGTTGAGGGTAGTTTGGGGATGTTGAGGGTAGTTTGGGGATGTTGAGGGTAGTTTGGGGATGGTGAGGGTAGTGGGGAGGGTAGTTTGAGGATGGTGAGGGTAGTTTGAGGATGGGGAGGGTCGTTTGAGGATGGTGAAGGTAGATATTGGTGGTAGATGTTTGCGGTTGTTAGTAGGACTCAGGGTTAGCTATAGTACAGATTGCCAGTACTGGTTGGTTGTTAGTGTTGGGTTGTTCAGTGGTGACTGTACTGTAGGGACTGTATGACTGTAAGGTGGTGACAGCCTGGGAGAGAGGAGAGGTCATGCAGGAAAGCAGTCCAGGGCCCCTGCTGACAGAGTGGGGAAACCCCTGGTGTTTCTGAAACACTCCCCCCCCCCTCCTCCTCATCTTTTCCTCTAAGCCTGGTTCTGGTGTGTTGTTTCTGTAGCCTGGTCTGAGTTAGAAAACACAGGCAGGACATGACCTCAGCTGGGATCTTCACTATAATCCTGTTCCCACTACAAGTCCCCCTGCCCTGTTCCCACTAGGACCCTGTTCCCACTACAAGTCTCCCTGCCCTGTTCCCACTATAACCCTGTTCCCACTATAACCCTGTTCCCACTCTAACCCTGTTCCCACTCTAACCCTGTTCCCACTCTAACCCTGTTCCCACTCTAACCCTGTTCCCACTCTAACCCTGTTCCCACTCTAACCCTGTTCCCACTCTAACCCTGTTCCCACTCTAACCCTGTTCCCACTCTAACCCTGTTCCCACTCTAACCCTGTTCCCACTCTAACCCTGTTCCCACTCTAACCCTGTTCCCACTCTAACCCTGTTCCCACTCTAACCCTGTTCCCACTCTAACCCTGTTCCCACTCTAACCCTGTTCCCACTCTAACCCTGTTCCCACTCTAACCCTGTTCCCACTCTAACCCTGTTATTCTTCTGTCACAGCCTGACTAACACACACACGGAACAGCAAGTTACGTCAGGTTCAGTGCTGGCCTGCTCACACAGTTCCCTCCTGAGACCAAGGCTAAGAACACACACACACACACACACACACACACACACACACACACACACTACACTACACCTAAACTACACCTGACCTCTGTTAACTTACTCTGACGTCAGTCGCTGAGTGTGTGTGACATCGATCTACCTCTGAAACATGGGAGAGGAAATAATGAATGTTTTTTTAAAAGGTAGAGCTGCGTTCTGTCATGTTAGAATGACTGTTTTCTGCCAGACAGAGAAGAACAGATTCCTTAGAAGAGTGATGGGGAAACACTGACAGGACACCTTTCAGAGATACTGGACAATACTTAACCAATGAAAACCCTGGAACCTGATGATACACAGCTGGGCAGACTCCTAAGTAATACACAGACAGACAGACAGACAGACAGACA
Source organism: Salvelinus fontinalis (assembly GCF_029448725.1). Lineage (NCBI taxonomy): Eukaryota > Metazoa > Chordata > Actinopteri > Salmoniformes > Salmonidae > Salvelinus > Salvelinus fontinalis. The sequence continues at coordinate 57,725,562 of NC_074682.1, read as the reverse complement.
GACAGACAGACAGACAGACAGACAGACAGACAGACAGACAGACAGACAGGCTTACTGGACTTAACTAGCTGGCTGGCTGGCTGGCTGTTATGATAGTCTAACTTACTGGACTTAACTAGCTGTTATGATAGTCTAACTTACTGGACTTAACTAGCTGTTATGATAGTCTAATTTACTGGACTTAACTAGCTGGCTGGCTGGCTGGCTGGCTGGCTGGCTGTTATGATAGTCGAAGCCCTACTAGGACAGACTGATTTTAGGCTTTTACAAATCCAGACTTGTATCTTACTGGAAAATACAAACCAGCTGTTATGGTAACTCAGCCACCTGGGCAGTAGTCCTATTGTCTTCGTATCTTAGTCACTTTTTCCACAGCTTCTGGTAAACCACAGGTGAGCTTGTTGCATAAATTTCTGTTCATTTGTGTGAGGTATGGTGAGCGGCTGTGTTGTGGTTCTACAGTAGTGTTTTACAACTCCAGTCCCCCCCAACAGCCCAACTCCAGTCCCCCCAACAGCCCAACTCCAGTCCCCCCAACTCCAGTCCCCCCCAATAGCCCAACTCCAGTCCCCCCAACTCCAGTCCTCCCCAACAGCCCAACTCCAGTCCCCCCAACTCCAGTCCTCCCCAACAGCCCAACTCCAGTCCCCCCCCAACAGCCCAACTCCAGTCCCCCCAACAGCCCAACTCCAGTCCCCCCAACTCCAGTCCCCCCCGACAGCCCAACTCCAGTCCCCCCCGACAGCCCAACTCCAGTCCCCCCCGACAGCCCAACTCCAGTCCCCCCCGACAGCCCAACTCCAGTCCAACCCCTCAACAGCCGACTGGAGTTGGGCTGTCGGGGGAGACTGGAGTTGGGCTGTCGGGGGAGACTGGAGTTGGGCTGTCGGGGTTGGACTGGAGTTGGGCTGTCGGGGTTGGACTGGAGTTGGGCTGTCGGGGGAGACTGGAGTTGGGCTGTCGGGGGGGACTGGAGTTGGGACACTGGTCTACAGGCTCTAACATCTACACGACCAGGTGAGCTCGTTGACACACAGAGCTGTTGCGTAATCTCACCAGTGATTCATCAGACAGGATATGGAACAATGACGTGGGAAATAACTGCTAACTATATCCTGTGACAGCAGCATGTTGTAGTGACTGGCAGTTCACTTGAGCAGTGAATGTGTTGTGTTCAGTTGATGAGACTGATTATCTGTGGATGTAGTGAATTAGGGGGTTTCTGAGACTGATTATCTGTGGATGTAGTGAATTAGGGGGTTTCTGAGACTGATTATCTGTGGATGTAGTGAATTAGGGGGTTTCTGAGACTGATTATCTGTGGATGTAGTGAATTAGGGGGTTTCTGAGACTGATTATCTGTGGATGTAGTGAATTAGGGGGTTTCTGAGACTTAATTATCTGTGGATGTAGTGAATTAGGAGTTTCTGAGACTGATTATCTGTGGATGTAGTGAATTAGGGGGTTTCTGAGACTGATTATCTGTGGATGTAGTGAATTAGGGGGTTTCTGAGACTTATTATCTGTGGATGTAGTGAATTAGGGGTTTTCCGAGACTGATTATCTGTGGATGTAGTGAATTAGGGGGTTTCTGAAACTGATTATCTGTGGATGTAGGGAATTAGGGGGTTTCTGAGACTGATTATCTGTGGATGTAGTGAATTAGGGGGTTTCTGAGACTGATTATCTGTGGATGTAGTGAATTAGGGGGTTTCTGAGACTGATTATCTGTGGATGTAGGGAATTAGGGGGTTTCTGAGACTGATTATCTGTGGATTTAGTGAATTAGGGGGTTTCTGAAACTGATTATCTGTGGATGTAGTGAATTAGGGGGTTTCTGAAACTGATTATCTGTGGATGTAGGGAATTAGAGGGTTTCTGAGACTGATTATCTGTGGATGTAGTGAATTAGAGGTTTCTGAGACTGATTATCTGTGGATGTAGTGAATTTAGATTTTCCTGAGACTGATTATCTGTGGATGTAGGGAATTAGAGGGTTTCTGAGACTGATTATCTGTGGATGTAGTGAATCAGAGGTTTTTAATTAATAATTCATTTCAAGTATCTTGTTTCCTGTTTCATCCTCGTCATTAGAGTTCCGACGACTCTGATCCAAATAATCAGGCTTCTGCATTGTGTTAGTGTTTATAATGATCTATAATTAGTGATTTATGTATACAACCATTCGTATTTACAATTAGCTCTTGTGATTTTTTGTATACATCTGACTCTGAGTCAGCAGCCCTGCCTAATGGCCTGCACCCAGTCGGTGCTTAAATCTACATTCATCCCCTCCTGAATGGGACATTTAAGAAGACCTGGGACCTGGAAATCATTTCAAATACATTATCTGGGCTTGATTGACCTTGCCTGTTGCAATGGAATTGATAGGAAACTCCAGGCAGGCTGAAGCAAACGCTAAAAGTTTTCCGCTAATATTTGAACCCAGGTCTGGTGCACTCTGGGCGACGTAAGGGCCCCATGTTCAAGCTGTTAACGCTGCTCCTTCCCTGTGTGGTCCTTTGTTTAACTGCTGCTAATGGTTCCAGTTTTAATCCCAGAGATAAAAGGAGGACTGTTTTCTTTATGTGTTTTTAATCATAATATATGTAAAACAGATGGTGGTTTAAGAGCTACTGTCGGTGGTACAATTATGGTAATTCAGCTACAAGGGTAGGCTCCATCTCTGTCTAGTCCTGGGCAGGGCAGGCTCCATCTCTAGCTAGTCCTGGGCAGGGCAGGCTCCATCTCTGTCTAGTCCCGGCCAGGGCAGGCTCCATCTCTGGCTAGTCCTGGGCAGGCTCCATCTCTGGCTAGTCCAGGGCAGGCTCCATCTCTGGCTAGTCCTGGGCAGGCTCCATCTCTGGCTAGTCCCGGCCAGGGCAGGCTCCATCTCTGGCTAGTCCAGGGCAGGCTCCATCTCTGGCTAGTCCTGGGCAGGCTCCATCTCTGGCTAGTCCTGGGCAGGCTCCATCTCTGGCTAGTCCTGGGCAGGCTCCATCTCTGTCTAGTCCTGGGCAGGGCAGGCTCCATCTCTGGCTAGTCCTGGGCAGGCTCCATCTCTGGCTAGTCCTGGGCAGGCTCCATCTCTGGCTAGTCCCGGCCAGGGCAGGCTCCATCTCTGGCTAGTTTAGGCCAGGGCAGGGTCCATCTCTGTCTAGTCCTGGGCAGGGCAGGCTCCATCTCTGGCTAGTCCAGGGCAGGCTCCATCTCTGTCTAGTCCCGGCCAGGGCAGGCTCCATCTCTGGCTAGTCCTGGGCAGGGCAGGCTCCATCTCTGGCTAGTCCTGGGCAGGGCAGGCCCCATCTCTGGCTAGTCCCGGCCAGGGCAGGCTCCATCTCTGGCTAGTCCCGGCCAGGGCAGGCTCCATCTCTGGCTAGTCCCGGCCAGGGCAGGCTCCATCTCTGGCTAGTCCCGGCCAGGGCAGGCTCCATCTCTGGCTAGTCCCGGCCAGGGCAGGCTCCATCTCTGGCTAGTCCCGGCCAGGGCAGGCTCCATCTCTGGCTAGTCCCGGCCAGGGCAGGCTCCATCTCTGGCTAGTCCCGGCCAGGGCAGGCTCCATCTCTGGCTAGTCCCGGCCAGGGCAGGCTTCATCTCTGGCTAGTTTAGGGCAGGCACAGACAATTTGCCAATTCTAGTAGATTGCAGTTGCCAATTCCAGCAGATTCAGTCATATCTCTTGTACAGCCTTGATTAGAGTTTAGTCATACATAACCTGTTCCCAGTAGATAAGAGGGGAATCAGCAGACTGAACGATGACTGCAGGACTGGTCTTCTGCTTCTACCTTAGTTCAAAGAGACAGACATGTTCCATATCTCGGTCTTAGAGTTCCAGCAACGATCAGAAAGGAGAAAGGAAAATGGAAATGACAAAATGGCCGAAGGACAGGGTAACTGTTCTGAGAAAGATATAGGAGTTTGGATTGTTTATTCTATAAAACTACAGGGCTGTTTGGAATAACACAGTACTGGAACTAACCAAATATCCCCCCAAAGTAAAGTGTTGGTTTTAGTACCAACTAGCTATCCAGATTTTACACACACACACACACACACACACACACACACACACACACACACACACACACACACACACACACACACACACACACACACACACACACACACACACACACACACAGAGGCTCTGAGCACCAGTTGGTCTGTTTCAAAGCATTTCCGCTCACTGTCCTTTTGATGTTTATAAAGCAGCAACAGAGGAACAATGAAGGTACTTTGTTTGATATGAATGTGCTGTTAGGTCCCACTGCAGCTCGCTCTCTTTGTCTCCCCCTCTCTCTCTCTCGCTGTCTCCCCCTCTCTCTCTCTCGCTGTCTCCCCCTCTCTCTCTCGCTGTCTCCCCCCTCTCTCTCTCTCGCTCTCTCCCCCCCTCTCTCTCACTGTCTCCCTCTCTCTCTTGCTGTCTCCCTCTCGCTGTCTCTCTCTCTTGCTGTCTCCCTCTCTCTCTTGCTGTCTCCCTCTCGCTGTCTCTCTCTCACTGTCTCCCTCTCTCTCTCTTGCTGTCTCTCTCTCGCTGTCTCCCCCTCTCTCTCTCACTGTCTCCCTCTCTCTCTCACTGTCTCCCTCTCTCTCTCACTGTCTCCCTCTCTCTCTTGCTGTCTCCCTCTCAACAGAGGAACAATGAAGATACTTTGTTTGATATGAATGTGCTGTTATGTCCCACTTGAGCACTCGCTCTCTTTGTCTCCCCCTCTCTCTCTCTCCCTGTCTCTCTCCCTCCCTGTCTCTCTCCCTCCCTGTCTCTCTCCCTCCCCGTCTCTCTCCCTCCCCCTCTCTCTCCCTCCCTGTCTCTCTCCCTCCCTGTCTCTCTCCCTCCCTGTCTCTCTTCCTCCCTGTCTCTCTTCCTCCCTGTCTCTCTCCCTCCCTGTCTCTCTCCCTCCCTGTCTCTCTCTCCCTCCCTGTCTCTCTCTCCCTCCCCGTCTCTCTCTCCCTCCCCGTCTCTCTCTCCCTCCCCGTCTCTCTCCCCCTCCCCGTCTCTCTCCCCCTCCCCGTCTCTCTCCCTCCCCGTCTCTCTCCCTCCCCGTCTCTCTCTCCCTCCCCGTCTCTCTCTCCCTCCCCGTCTCTCTCCCTCCCCGTCTCTCTCCCTCCCCGTCTCTCTCCCTCCCTGTCTCTCTCCCTCCCCCTCTCTCTCCCTCCCTGTCTCTCTTCCTCCCTGTCTCTCTTCCTCCCTGTCTCTCTTCCTCCCTGTCTCTCTTCCTCCCTGTCTCTCTCTCCCTCCCTGTCTCTCTCTCCCTCCCCGTCTCTCTCCCTCCCCGTCTCTCTCTCTCCCTCCCTCTCTCCCTCCCTGTCTCTCTCTCTCTCTCTCCCCGTCTCTCTCTCTCCCCGTCTCTCTCCCTCCCCGTCTCTCTCTCTCCCTCCCTCTCTCCCTCCCTGTCTCTCTCTCTCTCTCTCCCCGTCTCTCTCTCTCCCCGTCTCTCTTTCTCCCCCTTTCTCTCCCTCCCCCTCTCTCTCCCTCCCTGTCTCTCTCCCTCCCTGTCTCTCTCCCTCCCTGTCTCTCTCCCTCCCTGTCTCTCTCCCTCCCTGTCTCTCTCCCCGTCTCTCATCTGTTTCACAATTCATTTTAAGGGCTTTATTGGCATGGCAAGTACAAAAGGAAAATAAATGAGCATAAATATGGGTTGTATTTACAATGGTGTTTGTTCTTCATTGGTTGCCCTTTTCTTGTGGCAACAGGTCACAAATCTTGCTGCTGTGATGACACACTGTGGAATTTCACCCAGTAGATATCGGAGTTTATCAAAATTGGGTTTGTTTTCAAGTTCTTTGTGGATCTGTGTAATCTGAGGGAAATATGTGTCTCTAATATGGTCATACATTGGGCAGGAGGTTAGGAAGTGCAGCTCAGTTTCCACCTCATTTTGTGGGCAGTGTGCACATAGCCTGTCTTATCTTGAGAGCCAGGTCTGCCTACAGCGGCAATTCTCAATAGCAAGGCTATGCTCACTGAGTCTGTACATAGTCAAAGCTTTCCTTAGGTTTGGGTCAGTCAAAGTGGTCAGTTATTCTGCCACTGTGTACTCTCTGTTTAGGACCAAATAGCATTCTAGTTTTTTGGTAAAATCTTTCCAATGTGTTAAGTAATTATCTTTTTGTTTTTTAATGATTTGGTTGGGTCTAATTGTGTTGCTGTCCTGGGGCTCTGTGGGGTGTGTTTGTGTTTGTGAACAGAGCCCCAGGACCAGCTTGCTTAGGGGACTCTTCTCCAGGTTAATTTCTCTGTAGGTGATGGCTTTGTTATGGAAGGTTTGGGAATCGCTTCCTTTTAGGTGGTTGTAGAATTTAACGGTTCTTTCTGTATTTTGATAATTAGCGGATATCGGCCTAATTCTGCTCGGCGTGCATTATTTGGTGTTTTACGTTGTACACGGAGGATATTTTTTGCAGAATCTTAATTTGGCGTTTGTCTCATTTTGTGAATTCTTGGTTGGTGAGCGGACCCCAGACCTCACAACCATGAAGGGCAATGGGTTCTGTAACAGAGTCAAGTATTTTTTGCCAGATCGGTATGTCCCTTTTTGATGGTATAAAACACTCTTCTTGCCTTGTCTCTCAGCTCGTTCACAGCTTTGTGGAAGTTACCTGTGGCTCTGATGTTTAGCCCAAGATATGTATTGTTTTTTGTGTGCTCAAGGGCATTGGTGTCTAGATGGAATTTGTATTGGTGGTCCGGACAACTGGACCTTTTTTGGAACACTATTATTTTTGTCCTACTGAGATTTACTGTCAGGGTCCAGGTCTGACAGAATCTGTGCAGAATATCTAGGTGCTGCTGTAGGACCACCTTGGTTGGGGACAGAAGCACCAGATCATCAGCAAACAGTAGACATTTGACTTCGGATTCTAGTAGGGTGAGGCCGGGTGCTGCAAACTGTTCTTGTGCCCTCGCCAATTCATTGATATACAGTACCAGTCAAAAGTTTGGACACACCTACTCATTGAAGGGTTTTTCTTCATTTTTACTATTTGCTACATTGTATAATAATAGTGAAGACATCAAAACTATGAAATAACCCATATGGAATCATGTAGTAACCAAAAAAGTGTTAAACACATTTGAGATTCTTCTAAGTAGCCACCCTTTGCCTTGATGACAGCGTTGCACACTCTTGGCATTCTCTTAACCAGCTTCACCTGGAATGCTTTTCCAACCGTTTTGAAGGAGTTCCCACATATGCTGAGCACTTGTTAGCTGCTTTTCCTTTACTCAGCGGTCCAACTCATCCCAAACCATCTCAATTGGGTTGAGGTCGGGTGATTGTGGAGGCCAGTTCATCTGATGCAGCACTCCATCACTCTCCTTCTTGGTCATAAAGCCCTTACACAGCCTAGAGGTGTGTTTTGGGTCATTGTGGTGTTGAAAAACAAATGATTGTCCCACTAAGTGCAAACCAGATGGGATGACGTATCACTGCAGAATACTGTGGTAGCCATGCTGGTTAAGAGTGCCTTGAATTAAGAAGGAAATACATGTTTGCATTACTACATGATTCCATATGTGTTATTTCATAGTTTTGATGTCTTCACTATTATTCTATAATGTAGAAAATAGTAAAAATAAAGAAAAAGTAGGTGTTGGTGTGTCCAAACATTTGACTGGTACTATATATCAATCGTCACAACACAGGAGGGGACCTATATCAATCGTCACAACACGGGAGAGACCTATATAAATCGTCACAACACAGGAGGGGACCTATATCAATCGTCACAACACAGGAGGGGACCTATATCAATCGTCACAACACGGGAGAGACCTATATAAATCGTCACAACACGGGAGAGACTTATATCAATCGTCACAACACAGGAGGGGACCTATATCAATCGTCACAACACAGGAGGGGACCTATATCAATCATGTCCACATTGATCTCATGTCCAATGCCTAAAACGCCCATTTAAGCTCTTATTGAATTCTGTTCCTCTGGAGGCTGTGTAAAGGCCCACTCCGGGGGCTGTAATTAAGATAATGATGTGCATAATTATAGCCTCCCTCTTGCAGACTCCCTGTTGAAAACCAAGGCAGGGCCGTCATGCCAAAACCACAGACAGGGATAGAAAGGGCTCTTCTCTGTCTCTCTCTGGGACTACCACAGTGGTGCTGTAGTTACTGGACCTGACTACCACAGTGGTGCTGTAGTTACTGGACCTGACTACCACAGTGGTGCTGTAGTTACTGGACCTGACTACCACAGTGGTGCTGTAGTTACTGGACCTGACTACCACAGTGGTGCTGTAGTTACTGGACCTGACTACCACAGTGGTGCTGTAGTTACTGGACCTGACTACCACAGTGGTGCTGTAGTTACTAGACCTGACTACCACAGTGGTGCTGTAGTTACTGGACCTGACTACCACAGTGGTGCTGTAGTTACTGGACCTGACTACCACAGTGGTGCTGTAGTTACTGGACCTGACTACCACAGCGGTGCTGTAGTTACTGGACCTGACTACCACAGTGGTGCTTTAGTTACTGGACCTGACTACCACAGTGGTGCTGTAGTTACTGGACCTGACTACCACAGTGGTGCTGTAGTTACTGGACCTGACTACCACAGCGGTGCTGTAGTTACTGGACCTGACTACCACAGCGGTGCTGTAGTTACTGGACCTGACTACCACAGTGTTACGGTAGTTACTGGACCTGACTACCACAGTGGTGCTGTAGTTACTGGACCTGACTACCACAGTGGTGCTGTAGTTACTGGACCTGACTACCACAGTGGTGCTGTAGTTACTGGACCTGACTACCACAGTGTTACGGTAGTTACTGGACCTGACTACCACAGTGTTACGGTAGTTACTGGACCTGACTACCACAGTGGTGCTGTAGGTACTGGACCTGACTACCACAGTGGTGCTGTAGTTACTGGACCTGACTACCACAGTGGTGCTGTAGGTACTGGACCTGACTACCACAGTGTTACGGTAGTTACTGGACCTGACTACCACAGTGGTGCTGTAGTTACTGGACCTGACTACCACAGCGGTGCTGTAGTTACTGGACCTGACTACCACAGCGGTGCTGTAGTTACTGGACCTGACTACCACAGCGGTGCTGTAGTTACTGGACCTGACTACCACAGCGGTGCTGTAGTTACTGGACCTGACTACCACAGTGTTACGGTAGTTACTGGACCTGACTACCACAGTGGTGCTGTAGTTACTGGACCTGACTACCACAGTGGTGCTGTAGTTACTGGACCTGACTACCACAGTGGTGCTGTAGTTACTGGACCTGACTACCACAGTGGTGCTGTAGTTACTGGACCTGACTACCACAGTGGTGCTGTAGTTACTGGACCTGACTACCACAGTGGTGCTGTAGTTACTGGACCTGACTACCACAGTGGTGCTGTAGTTACTGGACCTGACTACCACAGTGGTGCTGTAGTTACTGGACCTGACTACCACAGTGGTGCTGTAGGTACTGGACCTGACTACCACAGTGTTACGGTAGTTACTGGACCTGACTACCACAGTGGTGCTTTAGTTACTGGACCTGACTACCACAGTGGTGCTGTAGTTACTGGACCTGACTACCACAGTGGTGCTGTAGTTACTGGACCTGACTACCACAGTGGTGCTGTAGGTACTGGACCTGACTACCACAGTGTTACGGTAGTTACTGGACCTGACTACCACAGTGGTGCTGTAGTTACTGGACCTGACTACCACAGTGGTGCTGTAGTTACTGAACCACAGTCTCCTCCCCTTCCATCTCAACGAACACTCACGGGCAGTGTGGTAGTCTGTCCCTGATCCTACTCAAACACACTATTTATTTTAACGGTAAAATAAATAAATAAAATAAAAAATAGTGGATAATCTGTGGTCACATTCAGGGCTTGGCGATGGCTTTCTGTACAGTCTCTCTGATATGGAATCAAACCCATTCCTTCTGTCTCTTCTACATGTGAGCACTTTATCTCATTTCTGTTATGTTTGTTTTATTGTCTTTAGATCTGGGACATGAGTGATGATGAGAGCATCTGAGACGGAACCCGAAACCTCACAGTTCTAGAATTGGAACACGGAACACAGAACACAGAACACGGAACACAGTCCCAAAGCCATTCTACTGCGTTCCCACAAGCCATCACTTCTCATCTCTTCTGGTCAGAGTTCAGAACATATATAATGGGCCTTTCTTCACTATTATTATTATTTTCTAAACCCCGGTTGGTGTTTATATATGCCCCCCTGATACAGTTTAAATAACGGCTAACAACATTTGAAATGGTCAAGAGTTGAATTAAGAATATCGGGTCTTCCGAGTATTTTCTGAAACTGTTTGAATTGACGTTGGGTATCATCAGGATGAAAAAAGGTCATCTTTAAAATGTTACTGATACGGTTTAATATTAACATCTAATAAACATCTGAAATGTAAAGAATGTCTGTAGTGTTAAGGGAGAACCCCTCGCATTATAACAGTGTCGCTCTCATGACAACTAATATGGTGAGACATTCTGTTCTATACCTTCTATGTTCTGAGGGGGAATGTAAAGATTGTTTAAATGCTTTTCAGTCTATCTTGAATCATTTGTGTTATTTGTTTCCCAGATAAGTTGTCCTGATACGACCCATACCCAGCTCACTGTCTGTCAACTGATTTAACTTGTAATATATGCTGTCTCCTTTCCTGTTTCAAATGTGTTACGGGGAATGTATATATGTCCCAAAATTGACCTTCTCCTGTAACATACAGTATATATATGTAACACATGTAAGCCCTTTACTATTGCAGTTTCAGGGACTTTTCACACATATTACACTGTGGAAATATGGCTTGATGTAGACCTACAATACAGTACAACACACAATAGGAACTGCTTTACAACCCTGAGGGTAGGTACCACGGTTTGTGAAACGCAGAATGATGCCACCACTGTAAGTTTTCAGATTTTGTCATGTTGCGTCTTGTCCTTTTTTGTAACATCTTTGGTCAAGTACAGATAAAAGCCATATTTGACTCTTACATTGGATGTAAATCAAATTAAATGTTCCCTGTATGGATGTTGTCCTCTTCATTTCATTTCATCCACATCAACCACCTATATACACTGAGTACCAAACATTTAAGAACCCCTTCCTAATATTAAGTTGAATCCCCCCTCTCCCCCTCAGAACAACATCAATTCGTCAGGGCATGAACTGTGCAAGGTGTTGAAAGCGTTCCACAGGGATGCTGACCCATGTTGACTCCAATGCTTCCCCACAGTTGTGTCAAATTGGCTGGATGTCCTTTGGGTGATGGACATTTATTGATACACACGTGAGACTGTCGAGTGTGAAAAACCCAGCAGCGTTGCAGTTCTTGACACACTCAAACCAGTGCGCCTGGCACCTACTACCCATACCCCGTTCAAAGGCACTTCAGTCTTTTGTCTTGCCCTTTCACCCTCTGAATGATGCACAATCCATGTTTCAATTGTCTCAAGGCTTAAAAATCCTTCTTTAACCCGTCTCCTCCCCTTCATCTACACTGATTGAAGTGGATTTAACAGGTGACATCAAGGGATCATAGCTTTCACCTGGTCAGTCTGTCATGGAAAGGGCAGGTGTGTACATACACAATGACAAAGAAAAAACAGGTTTTTAGAAATTTTGAAAATGTATTACAAATAAAAAAATATCACATTTACATAAGTATTCAGACTCTTTAGTTGAAACACCTTTTTAGCAGCGATTACAGCCTCGAGTCTTCTTGGGTATTACACTGCACACTTGTATTTATTATTCTTCTCTGCAGATCCTGTCAGGTTGGATGGGGAGCGTCGCTACACAGATATTATCAGGTCTCCTGAGATATTCGATTGGGTTCAAGTCCAGGTTCTGGCTGGGCCACTCAATGACATTGAGACTTGTCCCGAAGCCACTCCTGCATTGTCTTGGCTGTGTGCTTAGGGTCGTTGTCCTGTTGGAAAGTGAACCTTCACCCCAGTCTGAGGTCCTGAGAGCTCTGGAGCAGGTTTTCATCAAGGATCTCTCTGTACTTTTCTCCGTTCATATTTCCCTCGATCCTGACTAGTCTCCCAGTCCCTGCTGCTGAAAAACATCCCCACGGCATGATGCTGCCACCACCATGCTTCACCGTAGGGATGGTGCCAGGTTTCCTCCAGATGTGACGCTTGGCATTCAGGCCTAGGAGTTAAATTTTGGCTTCATCAGACCAGAGAATGACTACGTTTGTGTGTAACTCTGTGTTGTTGTATGTGTCGAACTGCTTTGGTTTATCTTGGCCAGGTCGCAGTTGTAAATGAGAACATGTTCTCAACTGGCCTACCCTGGATAAATAAAATATAATAATCCTTTAGGTGCCTTTTGACAAACTCCTCAGTAAAAGGCACATCTGGCCACTACCATGAAGACCTGATAGGTGGAGTGCTGCAGAGATTGTTGTCCTTCTGGAAGGTTCTCCCATCTCCACAGAGGAGCTCTGTTAGAGTGACCATAACATGTGGAAAAAGGGGTCTGAATACTTTCCAAATGCCTCAAAGGTTTCACCCCATAATGTCAAAGTGGAATTATGCTTTTAGAAATGTATAACAAGCTAAAAAAAAAAAAATGTGCTGAGTAAATAAGTATTTAACCCTTTATAGGCTCAGGAGTACAAATGTGCTTAACAGGTCACATAAGTTTCATGGACTCACTCTGTTTGCAATAATAGTGTTTAACATGATTTTAGAATGACTACCTTATCTCTGTTTCCCACACCTACAATTACCTGTCAGGTCCCTTAGTCGAGCAGGGAATTTCAGGGTTTAACATTAACTGGCTACCACATCTCTGTATCCCAACACATACAGATAATTGTAAGGTCCCTTAAGTCAATTTCAAGCACAGATTCAACCACAAAGACCATGGAGGTTTTCCAATGGTTTGCAAAGAAGGGCACCGATTGGTAGATTTTGAATATCCGTTTGACCATGATGAAGTTGTTATTTACACTTTGGCTGGTGTATCAATACATCCAGTCACTACAAAGATTACAGGTGTCCTTCCTAACTCAGTTGCCGGAGAGGAAGGAAACCGCTCAGGGATTTCACCATGAGGCCAATGGTGACTTTAAAACAATTAAGAGTTTAACGGCTGTGATATGAGAAAACTGAGAATGGGTTAACACTGTAATTACTCCACAGTACTAAACTAATTGACAGAGTGAAAAGAAGCCTGTACAGAATTAAAATATTCCAAAACAGATCCTTGCAAACAGGATGCATAAAGTAATATTGCAACAAATGTGGCAAACTGAACTTTTTGTCCTGAATACAAAGCGGTATGTTTGGGGCAAATCCAACACATCACTGAGTACCACTTCATATTTTCAAGCATGGTGGAGGCTGCATCATGTTATGGGTATACTTATCAGCAAGGACTAGGAAGTTGTTTAGGATAAAAAATAAATGTAACAGAGCTAAATCCTAGAGTAAAAGCTGGTTGTCTGCTTTCCAACAGACACGGGGAGATTAATTCACCTTTCAGCAGGACAATAACCTAAAACACAAGGCCAAATATACACTGGAGTTGCTTACCAAGACGACGTTGAATGATCCAGAGTGGCCAAGTTACAGTTTTGACTTGAATCGGCTTATAAAATCTATGGCAAAACTTGAAAATGCAGGCGGACAGGCATTGAGGCATTCAGTTACTGTTTGATTGAACATTAGAATGGGCAAAAAGTGACTTAAGTGACTGTGGTATGATCGTTGTTCCCAGGCACGCCGGAGACAGTATCTCACAAACTAACAGGCGGCCCACAAACAGACAAATAACAGCACAGTACAACAGTCATGTGCAGAACGACATCTTGGAACTCACAACTCGTCGATCCTTGTTACTGATTGGCTATTGCAGCAGAAGAACACATCGGGTTCCACTCCTATCAGCTAAGAACAGGAAGCAGCGGCTCCAGTGGCCGCGCCATCACCAACACTGGACAAATGAGGCGTGATAAAACATCGCCTGCACCGATGACTCCCACTTCCTGTGCGTCATGCTGATGGCAGAGTAATGGACCAATTCAGTCTGTTCAGGAGGCAAAGGGGGGGTCTGACCCTGGTACTAGATGGGTGTACCTAATAAACTGTCTGGTCAGTGTATATCTCAATCATCAACAAATAAATAAAAATATATATATAAAAAGTACCCAATTGTTATACTTAAGTAAATGTAAAGATACCTTAATAGAAAATGACTCAAGTAATACTTTAAGTCACCCAGTAAAATACTAAAGTTCAAAAGTATTTCGTTTAAATATTCTTACGTATCAAAAGTAAAAGTACACTCCAACACAGACATTTACAAACAAAGTGTGTGTTTAGTGAGTCCACCAGATCACAGGCAGTAGGGATGCCCAGGGATATTCTCTCCATAAGGATTTCAAAAATGTTCTGTCCTGCTAAATATTCAAAATGTAACGAGTACTTTTGGGTGTCAGGGAAAATGTATGGAGTAAAAAGTACATACTTTTCCTAAGGAATGTAGTGAAGTAAAAGTACAGATACCCCCAAAACCTACTTAAGTAGTACTTTATAGTATTTATACTTAAGTACTTTACAACTGTTATATATAAATATATATATATATATAAATATATATATATATATATATATAACTCAACATACTAATAACCATACCTGACTGATCCACCACGTTCTAGTAGTTATTAACACATAAAATATACCATTAAAAACCAGTGTAGTACTCTTGAGTATAAAGAAACTCAGACTAGGACTCCAACGCTATGGACAGACTCAGGGTTTAGAGACTTGGTAATAACTAATTATTTAACGCTAGGGACAGACTCAGGGTTTAGAGACTTGGTAATAAACAGTAATGACCAGACAGAGTAATATAACTAATAACATAAGTGACCAGACAGAGTAATATAACTAATAACATAAGTGACCAGACAGAGTAATATAACTAATAACATAAGTGACCAGACAGAGTAATATAACTAATAACATAAGTGACCAGACAGAGTAATATAACTAATAACATAAGTAACCAGACAGAGTAATATAACTAATAACATAAGTAACCAGACAGAGTAATATAACTAATAACATAAGTGACCAGACCGAGACACAACGTGAGGTTTAAGAGCAGTTTATTGTTCATCGATACTACTTAAGTACAAAAAAGGTGGCCTGCCAAAACCTTTTTTAGTTGGAGGAACAAGGCCACAAAACGAAGGTTTAACACAGATTTACTAACAGCATGGACAGTAGAATACTACAATGTTGATGTAGCTTCCAAGTGAAGCAACTTGAATATTTAGTGTTTCATTGGTTGCATCCCGAAAGGGTACCTAATTCCCTATGTATCTGCTGTTGACTAGTACACTATATAGGGGAAAGGGTTCAATTTTGGGATGGACGCAGTTAGTCTTCCTGGGATCTTCCATTAAATAACATAGCTAATACAGAAGCATCTTTATCCCATACTGGTTGGATGACTATCTGGCTATACCTGTTTTTACCGGATCACAAAAGAAGTCAAACAAGATGGATGACAACGATATTTTGTTCAATTGTCTCAAGAGGCAAATGGTTGAAATAAAGAGGATTGGTTACAAATGGCACTTTTCCCTATGTAGGGAATCCGTTGATTGTTGGGACATAACCATTATGCCTTTGTAGACTGTCTGCTGAGTAGCCTTTATGCAGCATTATAACTGACCAAAATACACAAGTGTCTATCATCAATGCAGTGTTTTTTTCATATTATTACTGTGTTCCTGCACTTTAACCTTTTAAAAAAATGAAAAATTTAACATCTAAAAAACAAAACAAAAAAGATCAACTTTTTTTTCTTTCTTTTTTTTTTAACAACAAAAAGAAAAAGTAATAAAACGCATGATTGGACAAAAAAAGAAAAAGGAAATTAAATAGCTACATATCATTAACAAATTCATTGATGCTCCAAAAATACCTATGATTTTTTTTATTTTCTCTGTACATTTCGTTACGCACAGCGTAATGATGGTCTTATAGTTACCTATATAAAAAATACTTTGTCATGAAGTGATTTTCCTACAGCGTGTAGGGAATAGGGAATTGTGTTGCCGAAGCAGAACAAAAGTGAGAGATTCCAAACTTCCGTTAACTTTCCCAAAAACTCCCAGATTCCGCTTAGAGCAGGGGTGTCAAACTCATTCCACGGAGGGCCTAGTGTCTGCAGGTTTTTGGTTTTTCCTTTCAATAAAGCCCTAGACAACCAGGTGTGGGGAGTTCCTAACTAATTAGTGATGTTAATTCATCAATCAAGTACAAGGGAGGAGCGAAAACCCGCAGACACTCGGCCCTCCGTGGAATGAGTTTGACACCTGTGGCTTAGAGGATTCCCACATTTTCTGCTTTCCCCCTCCTGATACTGTGAATCTATAAAACCTGGGACTTTTGGGAAAAGGTATTGGAAAATTAGCAACCCTACTACTACCTAGTGACGGTAATGAAATGTGTTTTAGGATAAATGACTTCAGGGACACTAGTGTCCCCTTCCCTCTGTGTTCATGCACTAAAAAATGACAGTTCATTTCACCACGATGGCCTAAATAAAACGTTCTCATATAACATTTACAGAAAGTACAGACCAATCATTCATCTGTTATGAACTACTATAGATTAGAAGAGTTTCTTTTACATCTAAACTCATTAAACATTAAAGTCAATAATAATAATAATAACAATAACAACTGACTGGCAGCTGGATCCCGGCTCTCAAGAAAAATATGTTTTCGGCTCCTTCCCAAATGGCTGCCTATTCCCTACATAGTGCACTACCTTTTGGACAGACAAGTTTGAGAAAAGCACCAAAAGAGAATATTATCAAAAGAGTCCGTTCCCATGTAGCCCTCCTGGCCTTGCTCTCGTTTCTGCTCGTCTTCCTCTGAGGAGATGAAGGGCCGGCCAAACGTAGGGCACTGCCTAGGGAATAGGGTAGCATCTAGGAAGTGTAGCTTAGTCAATGTAAATATGTTAAATGTCCAAGGATATGAGTTGTGATGACGGAATGTAAAGGACATGTATAAAGGGTTTTTAAAAGCGTTAAGATGGACAGTGCCTCATAAACCCTTAGATCTTTACCATGTTCTAGCACCTCATAGTTATCAATCGCCACTAGGGTTGTACATTTCCGGTAACTTCTTTCCCAGAAATTTTAGTCGGTTGGAGGATCCCTGGATTTTTCCAGAATCTTCCAACCGGAATTTCCGGGAAATCTAGGAATTTTGGAAACATTTCTGAATTTTCGAAAACTCTAATCAACACCTTTCCGTTAATAAGTTAGTAGCTATACTGAGAAGACTAAAACACCTGTACTAGATGTTTCCTACAGGAAGGAATGTATGCTGCCTGGATACAGGTTGGTAAAGGAGCTATTCAAACGAGTCAGTTTCACAAGCCGCAGCAGGCTACCTACCGCTACACAACATAGTTGTTCATCAGAGAAGAAGAAACATCGAAAATACGAAATAAAAAGCAACCGGCTCAACAGAATCATGATCAGCGTGTGGTTGAGTCTGGGTCCATCTCTCTGGCCGGTTGTTTTATTCCTTTCTCTTATTCAGTCATGAGAAGAAAAAAAAACGCTGTCTCATCCTGAACCAGGGATGATTAATAACGTTATAGAAACGTCGCGTCAACGTTGTCGAAACGTCGCGTCAACGTTGTCGAGACGTCGCGTCAACGTTGTCGAGACGTCGCGTCAACGTTGTAGAGACGTCATGTCAACGTTGTAGAGACGTCATGTCAACGTTGTAGATTATACTCCAACTGATCAGATAGAGCAGTATAGGAGGCTGTCCTCGCTGTGACTTTGTCGCTAGCTGGCTGCTCCCAGAGAGAATATCACTGAAGATACCTAAATAATAACATGGAGTACAACTGTACCAGCAGTAAGTGTAATCTACGACTATTACTGAACACAAATACATCGAGAAGAAAGTCTAGTATTGAGATTGAAATGTCTAATTAACATGAATAGATACCAGCTATTTAAAAACAAACATGTCTTATTCTGTACGGTTATTTGTTCTAACTTTCAACCCATAGAGCTCAAATCTACCAACCAACCACACTGCTGGAGAGAGGAGCTCTCTATTATAAACCATAGAGCTCAAATCTACCTACCAACCACACTGCTGGAGAGAGGAGCTCTCTATTATAAACCATAGAGCTCAAATCTACCTACCAACCACACTACTGGAGAGAGGAGCTCTCTATAATAAACCATAGAGCCCAAATCTACCTACCAACCACACTGCTGGAGAGAGGAGCTCTCATTAAAAACCATAGAGCCCAAATCTACCTACCAACCACACTGCTGGAGAGAGGAGCTCTCTATAATAAACCATAGAGCTCAAATCTACCAACCAACCACACTGCTGGAGAGAGGAGCTCTCTATTATAAACCATAGAGTTCAAATCTACCAACCAACCACACTGCTGGAGAGAGGAGCTCTCTATTATAAACCATAGAGCTCAAATCTACCTACCAACCACACTGCTGGAGAGAGGAGCTCTCTATAATAAACCATAGAGCTAAAATCTACCTACCAACCACACTGCTGGAGAGAGGAGCTCTCTATTATAAACCATAGAGCTCAAATCTACCCACCAACCACACTGCTGGAGAGAGGAGCTCTCTATGATAAACCATAGAGCTCAGATCTACCTACCAACCACACTGCTGGAGAAAGGAGCTCTCTATAATAAACCATAGAGCTCAAATCTACCTACCAACCACACTGCTGGAGAGAGGAGCTCTCTATAATAAACCATAGAGCCCAAACCTACCTACCAACCACACTGCTGGAGAGAGGAGCTCTCTATAATAAACCATAGAGCTCAAATCTACCTACCAACCACACTGCTGGAGAGAGGAGCTCTCAATTATAAACCATATAGCTCAAATCTACCTACCAACCACACTGCTGGAGAGAGAGAGGAGCTCTCTATTATAAACCATAGAGCTCAAATCTACCTACCAACTACACTGCTGGAGAGAGGAGCTCTCTATTATAAACCATAGAGCTCAAATCTACCCACCAACCACACTGCTGGAGAGAGGAGCTCTCTATGATAAACCATAGAGCTCAGATCTACCTACGAACCACACTGCTGGAGAAAGGAGCTCTCTATAATAAACCATAGAGCTCAAATCTACCTACCAACCACACTGCTGGAGAGAGGAGCTCTCTATAATAAACCATAGAGCCCAAACCTACCTACCAACCACACTGCTGGAGAGAGGAGCTCTCTATAATAAACCATAGAGCTCAAATCTACCTACCAACCACACTGCTGGAGAGAGGAGCTCTCTATTATAAACCATAGAGCTCAAATCTACCTACCAACCACACTGCTGGAGAGAGAGAGGAGCTCTCTATTATAAACCATAGAGCCCAAATCTACCTACCAACCACACTGCTGGAGAGAGGAGCTCTCTATAATAAATCATAGAGCTCAAATCTACCTACCAACCACACTGCTGGAGAGAGGAGCTCTCTATTATAAACCATAGAGCTCAAATCTACCTACCAACCACACTGCTGGAGAGAGAGAGGAGCTCTCTATTATAAACCATAGAGCCCAAATCTACCTACCAACCACACTGCTGGAGAGAGGAGCTCTCTATAATAAACCATAGAGCTCAAATCTACCTACCAACCACACTGCTGGAGAGAGGAGCTCTCTATAATAAACCATAGAGCCCAAATCTACCAACCAACCACACTGCTGCAGAGAGAGAGGAGCTCTCTATTCTAAACCAGAGGAAATTCAACAATGCCTCAGGAGGAATAGAACATTTTAAAAAGGACAACACACCAACAATAGCAAGTGTTAGAATAAAGAAAAATACATCTCTTGCTCTCATCTCCGTCCCAGAAAGAAAAGGCTGTTTTGACCACATGATGCAACATCACAAAAGCGAATCTCTAAACTTCTAAAAGTATTGTTCTAGAGTATGTTATCAGCATGTAGCGTGTAGCGTGTAGCGTGTAGCGTGTCCATCGGGAGGTTGATATGCAACATCGGGTCCCTCAACATTAGTGCAAATCAGTCGGCCTTGTCTTTTCAAATACGCATACAACTGACGTACAGGACAACTGGACAAATAGGAGAAAATGGGGGAGAGGAGGGTAGAGGAGAGATGAGGGTAGAGGAGGAGAGGAGGTTAGAGGTGAGAAGAGGGTAGAGGAGAGAAGAGGGTAGAGGAGAGAAGAGGGTAGAGGAGAGAAGAGGGTAGAGGAGAGGAGGTTAGAGGAGGAGAGGAGGTTAGAGGTGAGATGAGGGTAGAGGAGAGGAGGTTAGAGGAGAGATGAGGGTAGAGGAGAGGAGATGGGAGAAGAGGGTAGAGGAGAGAGGAGAGGAGAGGGGAGAGGGGATAAGAGGGTAGAGGAGAGAGGAGATAGGAGGAGAGGAGAGGGGAGAGAAGAGGAGATGGGAGGAGAGGAGAGGGGAGAAGGGTAGATGATGGGAGACGATACTTTACAGTGGGGTGCTAGAGAGAAGCGCCGGTAGGAGAAGAGAGGAGATAGGAGGAGAGGAGAGGGGAGAAGGGTAGATGATGGGAGACGATACTTTACAGTGGGGTGCTAGAGAGAAGCGCCGGTAGGAGAAGAGAGGAGATAGGAGGAGAGGAGAGGGGAGAAGGGTAGATGATGGGAGACGATACTTTACAGTGGGGTGCTAGAGAGATGGAAAGGCAAATAAATCGGATGGGTGAAATAAAAATAATGTCCTTTTCTTTCTTTTTAAAAAAATGGGGCGACAGATTTGCATGCGAGTTCTCTTTGGTAACGAAGGCATGTGGTTGGTGGCTGCTTCTCCATATAGAATCCATAGAAACAAACACTTTCCTCACGTTTAGCTTTTCTTGTCAACGTTTTTTGGGCATCCAATAACGCAAAGCTACAAAATAACACAATCCAACTAAATGACAAAAAGGAAACCCCCCCCTCTATCCTCTATGGTTATGTACATGGCTATATAGCTAGCTACTAACACAGCTCTCTGTGGGGCCAAAATCATTCAGGGTAGTATTATACCAGGGACCGAGGCCAACCCCTCTTCCCGTCTAGAGAGAAACTGGAGCATGCAGGGTTTTGCTCCAGCCCTGTTATAAAGCACACCTGGGTCGTATGCATTTGTGCACATTATAGCTAAATAACAACAGAAAACTAAGTGAATACGACCCTGATCTAAAATCTGTTACTCCTCTGGGATCTTGCTCCAGGTGTGTTAGATGGCGTTAGTGCAGGGCTGGAGCAAAACCCCAAAAACACCCTCCCAGTAGCGGTTCAACCAGCCCTGTGGTGGGTTACAGTGAACAGGGCGGGGTATATCTGGCTCTGATTGGCCTACTCTACTCCCTCCCTTCAGGACACAACCGAGGGGGAGTGGCTGTGGTTGACCATGTGACTGTTGGGAGACGAGTCAGGGGAGGAGGAGGAGCTTCCTTTGGCTTTGATCTGCAGCCAGGTCTCTCCTAAGGCCTTGGTGAAGTGGTCGTCCACAGAGCCGGTGATGGACACAGAGTTAGTGACGGGATCCGGCTGTTTGTAGTTCCTCCCCAGGCTGCGGCGGAAATGCTCCTCGATCACCGGGTCAACACACACCGTATTGGCTGAAGAGAGGGGGAGAGAAGAGGAGAGGACATTTCACTTTTTGTGTGAGGGGAGAGGAGAAAGAAGCAAACTACACAGACACCAGGTCATTAAATCTACTACAGCTACAGGACTTTACATATATTGACCCGTCAGACAGAAGACAGAACATGGTAAACCAGCCTGCTGTCAGAGAGACCTGTGTGTTTCATAACGGCTGGCTGTGGAACAGTCCAATCTGGTGTTTTTCCACTGGACCAACTGCTAGAACCGTAAGACTTAAATAGAGGACTCATCATTGGATCGGTGTCATTATGTCATCGGACAGACAAGGTAGCTTCATTGAGACAATATCCATTTTAAAAGTAGTCCATTTCCTTCTTCCTTTGTGTTGGGAAAACAAACATAAAGCTGACATTGGTGATTTACTGCCACCTGCAGTGCTGGGATCCTGAACTAACTCTCGTGGCCACTAGATGGCGGTGCTATAGTTTAAAGCCGTTGCCATAGGCAACCCACTTTGAAGAAGACAATGCTCTCTGATAATTGGCCCGATCGTTCCCAACACATTTGAATCCTCACCCAGTTGACTACTTAAAAAAAAAATGGTGGAAGCCCTCGATGGTAATGCCCATGCTAAAACGGGTTATATCTACGATGAGTCCTTTTATTCAAATCAGATTGTATATGTCACATCGTGCTGAAAACAACAGGTGCACACTTTACTCACAAGCCCTTAACCAACAATGCAGTTCAAGAAATAGAGTTAAGAAAATATTTTCTAACTAAACAAGTAAAAAATGTAATTAAAAGTAACAATAAAATGACATAAGAATAACAAGGCGTACCGGTAATTTGTAGGTAGGGGTAAAGTGACTATACACAGACAGTGATTAGCAGCAGTGCAACTATGCAAACTATGTAAATAGTACGGGTGGCCATTTTGATTAATTGTTCTGGAGTCTTATGACTTGGGGGTAGAAGCTGTTAAGGAGATTTTTGGTCCTGGACTTGGTGCTCCGGTACCGCTTGCTGTGCTTTAGCAGAGAGAACAGTCTATGACTTGGGTGACTGGAGTCTTTGACAATTTTTAGGGCCTTCCTCTGACACCTCCTGGTATAGAGGTCCTGGATGGCAGAAAGCTTGGCCCCAGTGATGTGCTGGGCCGTACACACTACCCTCTGTAGTGCTTTGCAGTCGGATACCGAGCAGTTGCCATAACAGGCAGGGATGCAACTGGTCAGGATGCTCTCGATGGTGCAGCTGTAGAACCTTTTGAGGATCTGAGGACCCATGCCAAATCTTTTCAGTCTCCTGAGGGGGAATAGGTTTTGTTGTGCCCTCTTCACAACTGTCTTGGTGTGTTTGGACCATGTTAGTTTGTTGGTGATGTGGACACCAAGGAACTTGAAACTCTCGACCCGCTCCACTACAGCCCCGTCAATGAGGATGGGGGCCTGTTCGACCCTCATTTTCCTGTAGTCCACGATCAGCTCCTTTGTCTTGCTCACATTGAGGGAGAGGTTGCTGTCCTGACACCACACTGCCAGGTCTCTGACCTCCTCCCTATAGGCCGTCTCATTGTTGTCGGTGATCAGGCCTACCACTGTTGTGTCATCAGCAAACTTAATGATGGTGTTGGAGTCGTGCCTGGCCATGCAGTCATGGGTGAACAGGGAGTACAGAAGGGGACTAAGCACGCACCCTTAGGTTAGTGATGAGCTTTGTGGACACTATGGTGTTGAACGCTGGTCTGCCCCTGAACAAGGCAGTTAACCCACTGTTCCTAGGCCGTCATTGTAAATATGAATTTGTTCTTAACTGACTCGCCCAGTTAAATAAATAAATAATGTAGACCAGTAGAATGGGACTATAGTAGGCCGCTGCTCAAAAGTAGTGTACTATAGAGCCCCTCAGTGGAGGTGTCATAATACCCATAAAACCTTCCGGTCAAACAGAGAAATGGTTCCAATAATTTTTCCACCATAAATGTAGGCTTAAACTTGCGTGATGTTTTGATAATTAATACGTGGTATACTCTGGGTCCACATTGTACATGTCTGTTACCCAAAATAAATTAAATTCATAACCGTGTAAATCTCTCTCGGACAAGGTGACTTTTATCAATATATTCTGCTCTAAGTGGTCATCCGAGATTTACACGGATGCTACTTTACAGGACTGTTTTGCTAGCACAGACTGGAGTATGTTCCTTGATTCATCCAATGGAATTGAGGAGTATACCACCTCAGTCACCCGCTTCATCAATAAGTGCATTGATGTCTTCATCCCCACCGTACGTACATTTCCCAACCAGAAGCAATGGATTTCAGGCAACTTCCGCACCGAGCTAAAGGCTAGAGCTGCTGCTTTCAATGAGCAGGACACTAATCCGGACACTTGTAAGAAATCTCGCTATGCCCTCAGACGAACCATCAAACCGGCAACGCATCAATACAGGACTAAGATTGAATCCTACTACACCGGCTCTGACGCTCGTTGGATGTGGCAGGGTTTGCAAACTATTAAGGACTGCAAAGGGAAACCCAGCCGTGAGCTGCCCAGTGACGCGAGCCTACCAGGGGAGCTAAATGCCTTTTATGCTCGCTTCAAGGCAAGCAACATTGAAGCATGTATGAGAGCACCAGCTGTTCCGGACGACTGTGTGATCACGCTCTCCGTAGCCGATGTGAGCAAGACCTTTAAACAGGTCAACATTCACAAGGCCGCGGGGCCAGACGGATATCAAGGCATGTACTGAAACCATGCGTGGACCAGCTGGCAAGTGTCTTCACTGACATTTTCAACCTCCCCCTGACCGAATCTAATACCTACATGTTTCAAACAGACCACCATAGTCCCTGACCCCAAGAACACTAAGGTAACCTTCCTAAATGATTACCGCCTGGTAGCACTCACGTCAGTAGCCATGAAGTGCTTTGAAAGTCTGGTCATGGCTCACATCAACACCATCATCCCGGAAACCCTCACCGAGTATAGACCGATGTTATTCTCTGAGGCTGACCGGAACACATCCCAGTCTGCGTGATCAAAACAATCTTGAAGCGTGGATTCCGATTGGTCAGACCAGCGTTGAATGGTTCTAGTCACGGGTACATCCTGTTTGAGTTTCTGCCTATAAGACAGTTGGAGCAAGATGGAGTTTGTCAGATTTGCCCAAAGGGAGGGCGAGGGAGGGCCTTGTATGCAGTAGCAGTGGTCGAGTGTATTGCCCGCGCGAGTGCTACAATCAATATGCTGATAGAATTTAGGTAGCCTTGTTCTCAAATTTGCTTTGTTAAAATGTCCAGTTACAGTAAATGCAACCTTCAGGATATATGGTTTCCAGTTACATAGAGTCCAGTGAAGTTCCTTGAGGTCCGTCATGGTGTCTGCTTGAGGGGGAATGTACACATCTGTGATGATAACCGACGAGATTTCTCTTGGGAGGTGATATGGCCGGCATTTGATTGTAAGGAATTGTAGGTTGGGTGAGCAGAAGGACTTGAGTTCCTGTATGTTATTATGATTACATCATGAGTCGTTAATCATGAAGCATAAAACCCCGCCCTTCCTCTTCCCAGAGAGTTGTTCATCTCTGTCGGCACATGAAGAAGCCTGACAAAGACTGACAACGTATTCCGAGAGAGCCATGTTTCCGCGAAACGGAGAATGTTACAATCTCTGATGTCTCTCTGGAAGGCAATCCTTGCTCTATTTTCGTCTACCTTGTTGTCAAGAGACTGGACATTGGCGAGTAGTATATTTGGGAGCGGTGGGTGGTGTGCACGTCTACGGAGCCTGACCAGGAGGCCGCTCCGTCTGCCTCTTCTGCAGCGACGTTGTTTTGGGTCGGCTTCTGGGAGAAGATCCATTGTCCTGGGTGGTGGTCCAAACAGAGGATCCGCTTCGGAAAAGTCGCATTCCTAGTCGGGAAAGTCGCATTCCTAGTCGGGAAAGTCGCATTCCTAGTCGGGAAAGTCGCATTCCTAGTCGTAATGTTGGTAAGTTAACGTCGCTCGTATATCCAATAGTTCATCCCGGCTGTATGTAATAAGACTTAAGATTTCCTGGGGTAACAATGTAAGAAATAATACACCAAAAAATTAAATACTGCATAGTTTCCTAAGAACGCGAAGCGAGGCGACCATCTCTGTCGGCAAGATCTTGTGGTTCTGTACTGGTAGTATTATGGTATAATATGGAACTATAGTATGCTACTTACTGCATAGATGTACATATAATGTGTATAATATATTGTGGTATAGTACTTACAGCATAGACGTACGTATAATATATTGTGGTATAGTACATATAATGTGTATAATAAATTGTGGTATAGTACATATAATATATTGTGGTATAGTACATATAATGTGTATAATATATTGTGGTATAGTACATATAATGTGTATAATATATTGTGGTATAGTACATATATTGTGTATAATATATTGTGGTATAGTACATATAATATATTGTGGTATAGTACATATAATGTGTATAATATATTGTGGTATAGTACATATAATATATTGTGGTATAGTACATATAATGTGTATAATATATTGTGGTATAGTACATATAATATATTGTGGTATAGCACATATAATGTGTATAATATATTGTGGTATAGTACATATAATGTGTATAATATATTGTGGTATAGTACATATAATGTGTATAATATATTGTGGTATAGTACATATAATGTGTATAATATATTGTGGTATAGTACATATAATGTGTATAATATATTGTGATATAGTACATATAATGTGTATAATATATTGTGGTATAGTACATATAATGTGTATAATATATTGTGGTATAGTACATATAATGTGTATAATATATTGTGGTATAGTACATATAATGTGTATAATATATTGTGGTATAGTACATATAATGTGTATAATATATTGTGGTATAGTACATATAATGTGTATAATATATTGTGATATAGTACATATAATGTGTATAATATATTGTGGTATAGTACATATAATGTGTATAATATATTGTGGTATAGTACATATAATGTGTATAATATATTGTGGTATAGTACATATAATGTGTATAATATATTGTGGTATAGTACATATAATGTGTATAATATATTGTGGTATAGTACATATAATGTGTATAATATATTGTGGTATAGTACATATAATGTGTATAATATATTGTGGTATAGTACATATAATGTGTATAATATATTGTGGTATAGTACATATAATGTGTATAATATATTGTGGTATAGTACTTACAGTTGCTGGCTGGTCTCCTGCTGTAGTTGTTGGGCAGGTTGTTGGAACAGCCGTTGTGAGACAGGTTCCGGTTGTTGGAACAGCCGTTGTGAGACAGCTTACAGTTCCGGTTGTTGGCCGGAGCGCACGTTATCACCGACGGACGATTCTAAACACACACACACAACACACACAACACACACAACACACACAACACACACAACACACACAACACACACACACACACACACACACACACACACACACACACACACACACACACACACACACACACACACACACACACACACACACACACAACACACACAACACACACAACACACACAACACACACAACACACACAACACACACAACACACACACACACACACGTTTAGGCCTTTAGCATGTGGTTTGAAGACAACTTTTTACCTGCATGTTCTGAGCTTTGAAAGACTGTGTGTCTCTCTCTCTACCTGCTGGCGTTCCACAGGACTGACGGTGGGCGAGATGGCGAGGGTGCGGGCGGCGTCCATGTTGTTTTTAGTCAGGGCGAGAGGCTGGTCCATGGCCAGGCTGGGCATGTGGTGGTGGGGGGCGTACAGGTGGTGGTTGCCATGGAGACCCATGGAGGGGGCGGCGGCTCTCTCTATGGGGCTGCGGCTTCGGTCCCTTGGGTCCTTGGAACTACGATAGTTTCCGTTGGAAGGCTTGCCTCTGTAGAGAGTAGGAGAAGATTACATTTATTGCCCAACGGAAACGAAACTTGTCTTCTGTTTTAGTCCAACCCTTCTAAAACAGACAAAGAAGAAAAAGGGTAATTCAATAGGGCAACGGAAAACATGTTTACACTTCTTATTGAACGAGCTCAGGTAGTTCCCCTCCCTGTTTGAGTGTTTTCTTCTGTTTGGTGCCTGGTGAACAGGACCCAGAAGAACAAGAGGGGATTGTACGAGGAGGAGGAGAGCCACAGCTATGGGCACCAGGTAGTCACAGCTATGGGCACCAGGTAGTCACAGCAGTACAGCTATGGGCAGCAGGTAGTCACAGCTATGGGCACCAGGTAGTCACAGCTATGGGCACCAGGTAGTCACAGCTATGGGCACCAGGTAGTCACAGCTATGGGCACCAGGTAGTCACAGCTATGGGCACCAGGTAGTCACAGTAGCACAGCTATTAATACACAGGGCTTGGCATAGGGGGGGGGGGGGGGGGTCGTCAAAAACACACAAAACACCATTCTTGATACACGCAACTGTTCAATGTGGAAAAACCCAGCAGCGCTGCAGTTCTTGACACAAACCGGTGCGCCTGGCATTTACTAACATACCCAATTCAAAGGCACTTCAATATTTTGACTTGCCCATTCACCCTCTGAATGGCACACATACACAATCCATGTCTCAATTGTCTGAAGGCTTAAAAATCCTTCTTTAACCCGTCTCCTCCCCTTCCTCTACACTGATTGAAGTGGATTTAACAGGTGACATCAATAAGGGATCAGAGCTTTCACCTGGATTCACCTGGTCAGTCTGTCATGGAAAGAGCAGGTGTTGCTAATGTTTTGTACACAGTGTATGTACACGGAACAAATATATGATGGTTTGGGATGAGTTGGACCGCAGAGTGAAGGAAAAGCAGCCAACAAGTGCTCAGCATATGTGGGAACTCCTTCAAGACTGTTGGCAAAACATTCCTCATGAAGCTGGTTGAGAGAATTCCAAGAGTCTGCAAAGCTGTCATCAAGGCAAAGGGTGGATACTTAGAAGAATCTAAAATCTATTTACTTTTTTTGGTTACTACATGATTCCATATGTGTTATTTCATAGTTTTGATGTCTTCACTATTATTCTACAATGTAGAAAATAGTACAAATAAAGAAAAACCCTTGAATGAGTAGGAGTGTCCAAACTTTTGACTGGTACAGTATGAACTGTACAAATCTTTGAAAGTCAAATCTTTGAAATTGTTCCATTTTCCTAATCTATGTACACACAATACCACCTCATAACGACAAAGCAAAAACTGTTTTTTAGAAATATTGGCTGTGGTAAATTCAATTGATTGGACATGATTTGGAAAGGCACATACTTGTCTATATAAGGTCCCACAGTTGACAGTGCATGTCAGAGCAAAAACCAAGCCATGAGGTCGAAGGAATTGTCCGTAGAGCTCCGAGACAGAATTGTGTCGAGGCACTGATCTGGGGAAGAGTACCAAAACATTTCTGCAGCATTGAGTCACGTTACGGCACGTCGCCACGTTACAGGAAGTCGTCACGTTACAGGAAGTCGTCACGTTACAGGAAGTCGTCACGTTACAGGAAGTCGTCACGTTACAGGAAGTCGTCACGTTACAGGAAGTCGTCACGTTACGGCACGTCGTCACGTTACGGCACGTCGTCACGTTACAGGAAGTCGTCACGTTACAGGAAGTCGTCACGTTACAGGAAGTCGTCACGTTACAGGAAGTCGTCACGTTACGGCACGTCGTCACGTTACGGAAGTCGTCACGTTACAGGAAGTCGTCACGTTACGGCACGTCGTCACGTTACAGGAAGTCGTCACGTTACAGGAAGTCGTCACGTTACAGGAAGTCGTCACGTTACAGGAAGTCGTCACGTTACAGGAAGTCGTCACGTTACTGCACGTCGTCATGTTAATGAGAATTTGTTCTTAACTGACTTGCCTAGTTAAATAAAGGTTTCATTAAAAATATATATAATTATAATTAAAACACTCCCATACTGCACCAGGTCAAGCTCATGTTCAACTCTACTTTAATACAGTGCTTTTGAAACCTGGGGGTTCCCCCGAGGAGAGGTTGGAGAACCCCTGCTTTAATACATACCAGTTCAGCTATATTTCAGAACAGCACCACAACAATACAAGGGAACGTTAACATTGTGAGAAACAAAGGAAAACACATGTTACGACAGACCCATTAGCAGACGTGACTAAGTTAGGAGGTCTATTCTTCCACAAGGCAACAAAACAACTACAGAACTAGGACACCAGAGTGTTGAGGAAAGCATCTGTTACCTCTACCACTTGCCCCCAGACAACGTCTTTATTTACCAACATAACACATCTGGTCAGCTGAGGGTGGGGTGGGTGTAGAGAGAGAGAGATGTAGAGAAAGAGAGATGTGTAGAGAGAGAGAGAGTGTAGAGAGAGAGAGATGTAGAGAAAGAGAGATGTGTAGAGAGAGAAAGAGATGTGTAGAGAGAGATGTATAGAGAGAGTGAGAGAGAGAAATGTAGAGAGAGAGTGAGAGAGAAATGTAGAGAGAGAGGTGTAGAGAGAGAGAGAGAGAGAGTGAGAAATGTAGAGAGAGAGAGAGTGTGGCGACCTAGTCTGTCTGTGTTAGTCTGTGGCGACCTAAATGCCAGAACTGGACACGAACCTGACACCCTCAGCACACAGGGGGACAAACACCTGCCTGCAGGTGACAGCATTCCCTCCCCCATATGCCCCCCTAGGCATAACTATGACAACATAACCAACAAAAACGGGTCACAACTCCTGCAGCTCTGTCGCACGCTGGGTATGTACATAGTCAATGGTAGGCTTCGAGGGGACTCCTATGGTAGGTACACCTATAGCTCATCTCTTGGCAGTAGCACTGTAGAGTACTTTATCACTGACCTCAACCCAGAGTCTCTCAGAGCGTTCACAGTCAGCCCACTGACACCCCTATCAGATCACAGCAAAATTACAGTCTACTTGAACAGAGCAATACTCAATCATGAGGCATCAAAGCCAAAGGAACTGAGTAACATTAAGAAATGCTATAGATGGAAAGAATGCAGTTTGGAAACCTACCAAAAAACAATTAGGCAACAGCAAATCCAATCCCTTTTAGACAACTTCCTGGGTAAAACGTTCCACTGCAATAGTGAAGGTGTAAACTTGGCAGTAGAAAATCTTAACAGTATATTTGACCTCTCAGCTTCCCTATCAAATCTAAAAATCTCAAATAGAAAACCGAAAAAAATGAACAACAATGACAAATGGTTTGATGAAGAATGCAAAAATCTAAGAAATAAATTGAGAAACCTGTCCAACCAAAAACATAGAGACCCGGAAAACCTGAGTCTACGCCTTCACTATGGTGAATCACTAAAACAATATAGAAATACACTACGGAAAAAGAAGGAACAGCATGTCAGAAATCAGCTCAATGTAATTGAAGAATCCATAGACTCTAACCAATTCTGGGAAAATTGGAAAACACTAAACAAACAACAACACAAAGAATTATCTATCCAAAATGGAGATGTATGGGTAAACCACTTCTCCAATCTTTTTGGCTCTATAACAAAGAATAAAGAGCAAAAACATATACATGATCAAATACAAATACTAGAATCAACTATTAAAAACTACCAGAACCCACTGGATTCTCCTATTTCCTTGAATGAGTTACAGGACAAAATAAAAACCCTCCAACCCAAAAAGGCCTGTGGTGTTGATGGTATCCTTAATGAAATGATCAAATATACAGACAACAAATTCCAATTGGCTATACTAAAACTCTTTAACATCGTCCTTAGCTCTGGCATCTTCCCCAATATTTGGAACCAAGGACTGATCACCCCAATCCACAAAATTGGAGACAAATTTGACCCCAATAACTACCGTGGAATATGCGTCAACAGTAACCTTGGGAAAATACTCTGCATTATCATTAACAGCAGACTCGTACATTTCCTCAATGAACACAATGTACTGAGCAAATGTCAAATTGGCTTTTTACCAAATTACCGTACAACAGACCATGTATTCACCCTACACACCCTAATTGACAACCAAACAAACCAAAACAAAGGCAAAGTCTTCTCATGCTTTGTTGATTTCAAAAAAGCCTTCGACTCAATTTGGCATGAGGGTCTGCTATAGAAATTGATGGAAAGTGGTGTTGGGGGTAAAACATACGACATTATAAAATCCATGTACACAAACAACAAGTGTGCGGACAAAATTGGCAAAAAACACACATATCTTCACACAGGGTCGTGGGGTGAGACAGGGATGCAGCTTAAGCCCCACCCTCTTCAACATATATATCAACGAATTGGCGCGGGCACTAGAACAGTCTGCAGCACCCGGTCTCACCCTACTAGAATCCGAAGTCAAATGTCTACTGTTTGCTGATGATCTGGTGCTTCCGTCACCAACCAAGGAGGGCCTACAGCAGCACCTAGATCTTCTGCACAGATTCTGTCAGACCTGGGCCCTGACAGTAAATCTCAGTAAGATCAAAATAATGGTGTTCCAAAAAAGGTCCAGTCGCCAGGACCACAAATTCCATCTAGACACCGTTGCCCTAGAGCACACAAAAAACTATACATACCTCGGCCTAAACATCAGCACCACAGGTAACTTCCACAAAGCTGTGAACGATCTGAGAGACAAGGCAAGAAGGGCATTCTATGCCATCAAAAGGAACATAAATTTCAACATACCAATTAGGATCTGGCTAAAAATACTTGAATCAGTCATAGAGCCCATTGCCCTTTATGGTTGTGAGGTCTGGGGTCCGCTCACCAACCAAGATTTCACAAAATGGGGCAAACACCAAATTGAGACTCTGCATGCAGAATTCTGCAAAAATATCCTCCGTGTACAACGCAGAACACCAAATAATGCATGCAGAGCAGAATTAGGCCGATACCCACTAATTATCAAAATACAGAAAAGAGCCGTTAAATTCTACAACCACCTAAAAGGAAGCGATTCCCAAACCTTCCATAACAAAGCCATCACCTACAGAGAGATGAACCTGGAGAAGAGTCCCCTAAGCAAGCTGGTCCTAGGGCTCTGTTCACAAACACAAACACACCCCACAAAGCCCCAGGACAACAGCACAATTAGACCCAACCAAATCATGAGAAAACAAAAAGATAATTACTTGACACATTGGAAAGAATTAACAAAAAAACAGAGCAAACTAGAATGCTATTTGGCCCTAAACAGAGAGTACACAGTGGCAGAATACCTGACCACTGTGACTGACCCAAACTTAAGGAAAGCTTTGACTATGTACAGACTCAGTGAGCATAGCCTTGCTATTGAGAAAGGCCGCCGTAGGCAGACATGGCTCTCAAGAGAAGACAGGCTATGTGCACACTGCCCACAAAATGAGGTGGAAACCGAGCTGCACTTCCTAACCTCCTGCCCAATGTATGACCATATTAGAGACACATATTTCCCTCAGATCACACAGATCCACAAAGAATTCGAAAACAAATCAAATTTTGATAAACTCCCATATTTACTGGGTGAAATTCCACAGTGTGCCATCACAGCAGCAAGATTTGTGACCTGTTGCCACAAGAAAAGGGCAACCAGTGAAAAACAAACACCATTGTAAATACAACCCATATTTATGCTTACTTATTTTAACTTGTGTGCTTTAACCATTTGTACATTGTTACAACACTGTATATATTTAATATGACACTAGTAATGTCTTTATTGTTTTGAAACTTCTGTATGTGTAATGTTTACTGTTAATTTGTTTTGTTTGTTTCACTTTTGTGTATTGTCTACCTCATTTGCTTTGGCAATGTTAACACATGTTTCCCATGCCAATAAAGCCCATTGAATTGAATTGAATTGAGTAGAGAGAGAAAGAGATGTGTAGAGAGAGATGTATAGAGAGAGTGAGAGAGAGAATTGTAGAGAGAGAGTGAGAGAGAGAGGTGTAGAGAGAGAGAGGTGTAGAGAGAGAGAGTGAGAAATGTAGAGCGAGAGAGGTGAAGAGAGAGAGAGATGTGTAGAGAGAGAGTGAGAAATGTAGAGAGAGATGTGTAGAGAGAGAGAGAGTGAGAAATGTAGAGAGAGAGGTGTAGAGAGAGAGAGAGGTGTAGAGAGAGATGTGTAGAGAGAGAGAGTGAGAAATGTAGAGAGAGAGAGGTGTAGAGAGAGAGAGGTGTAGAGAGAGAGAGGTGTAGAGAGAGAGAGGTGTAGAGAGAGAGAGGTGTAGAGAGAGAGAGGTGTAGAGAGAGAGAGGTGTAGAGAGAGAGAGGTGTAGAGAGAGAGAGGTGTAGAGAGAGAGAGGTGTAGAGAGAGAGAGGTGTAGAGAGAGAGAGGTGTAGAGAGAGAGAGTGAGAAATGTAGAGAGAGAGAGTGAGAAATGTAGAGAGAGAGAGTGAGAAATGTAGAGAGAGAGAGAGAGAAATGTAGAGAGAGAGAGAGAGTGAGAAATGTAGAGAGAGAGGTGTAGAGAGAGAGAGAGAGATGTAGAGAGAGAGAGGTGTAGAGAGAGAGAGAGTGAGAAATGTAGAGCGAGAGAGGTGAAGAGAGAGAGAGATGTGTAGAGAGAGAGTGAGAAATGTAGAGAGAGATGTGTAGAGAGAGAGAGAGTGAGAAATGTAGAGAGAGGTGTAGAGAGAGAGAGAGGTGTAGAGAGAGATGTGTAGAGAGAGAGAGTGAGAAATGTAGAGAGAGAGAGGTGTAGAGAGAGAGAGGTGTAGAGAGAGAGAGGTGTAGAGAGAGAGAGGTGTAGAGAGAGAGAGGTGTAGAGAGAGAGAGAGGTAGAGAGAGAGAGGTGTAGAGAGAGAGAGGTGTAGAGAGAGAGAGGTGTAGAGAGAGAGAGTGAGAAATGTAGAGAGAGAGAGTGAGAAATGTAGAGAGAGAGAGTGAGAAATGTAGAGAGAGAGAGAGAGTGAGAAATGTAGAGAGTGAGATGTGTAGAGAGAGAGAGAGAGAGTTTCCTATGCCAATAAAGCCCATTGAATTGAGAGAGAGAGAGAAATGTGTAGAGAGAGTGAGTGAGAGAGAGAGAGAGAGAAAGAGGGGGGTGTAGAGAGAGAGAGGTAGTATATACATGTGACACTAGCAATGAGAGAATGAACTGCAGTGTTTCCTTCCTCTCCCCCGCTCTCTCCTACTTTCTGCAGTTTCCAGGGTATTTCTACTAGTAGTAAACTGGGCTACACTCTCACCCTTCTCCCTCAGTACACCTCCCCAGCATACTTCCTCTGTCTTTATGCTGGGTCCCTACAGGCCCCTACGAGTCAACAGCCACCAACTAGCTTCAGTTTGGTGGAGGAGACTTGACTTGCTCTCAAAATAATGGATTATGTTTGTTCCACCTTACTGGTTAGACTAGAGGCTCAAATACAGACCACAGTCTGTCCATGAAAGTCTGTCCAGTTTGTTGCTGTCAATGTTTAAGCACCACATTAAAATATCCTCCCAGTTTTGATTAAAAGAGCAGAGTTAAGTAGAGTACTGAGGGTAAGTAGAGCAGAGTTAAGTAGAGTACTGAGGGTAAGTAGAGCAGAGTTAAGTAGAGTACTGAGGGTAAGTAGAGCAGAGTTAAGTAGAGTCCTGAGGGTAAGTAGAGCAGAGTTAAGTAGAGTCCTGAGGGTAAGTAGAGCAGAGTTAAGTAGAGTCCTGAGGGTAAGTAGAGCAGAGTTAAGTAGAGCACTGAGGGTAAGTAGAGCAGAGTTAAGTAGAGTACTGAGGGTAAGTAGAGTAGAGTCCTGAGGGTAAGTAGAGCAGAGTACTGAGGGTAAGTAGAGCAGAGTTAAGTAGAGTACTGAGGGTAAGTAGAGCAGAGTTAAGTAGAGTACTGAGGGTAAGCAGAGTTAAGTAGAGTACTGAGGGTAAGTAGAGCAGAGTTAAGTAGAGTACTGAGGGTAAGTAGAGTAGAGTTAAGTAGAGTACTGAGGGTAAGTAGAGCAGAGTTAAGTAGAGTACTGAGAGTAAGTAGAGCAGAGTTAAGTAGAGTACTGAGGGTAAGTAGAGCAGAGTTAAGTAGAGTACTGAGGGTAAGTAGAGCAGAGTTAAGTAGAGTAATGAGGGTAAGTAGAGCAGAGTTAAGTAGAGTCCTGAGGGTAAGTAGAGCAGAGTTAAGTAGAGTACTGAGGGTAAGTAGAGCAGAGATAAGTAGAGTACTGAGAGTAAGTAGAGTTAAGTAGAGTACTGAGGGTAAGTAGAGCAGAGTTAAGTAGAGTACTGAGGGTAAGTAGAGCAGAGATAAGTAGAGTACTGAGGGTAAGTAGAGCAGAGTTAAGTAGAGTACTGAGAGTAAGTAGAGTTAAGTAGAGTACTGAGGGTAAGTAGAGCAGAGTTAAGTAGAGTCCTGAGGGTAAGTAGAGCAGAGTTAAGTAGAGCACTGAGGGTAAGTAGAGCAGAGTTAAGTAGAGTACTGAGGGTAAGTAGAGCAGAGTTAAGTAGAGTACTGAGGGTAAGTAGAGCAGAGTTAAGTAGAGTACTGAGAGTAAGTAGAGCAGAGTTAAGTAGAGTACTGAGGGTAAGTAGAGCAGAGTTAAGTAGAGTACTGAGGGTAAGTAGAGCAGAGTTAAGTAGAGTACTGAGGGTAAGTAGAGCAGAGTTAAGTAGAGTACTGAGGGTAAGTAGAGCAGAGTTAAGTAGAGTACTGAGAGTAAGTAGAGCAGAGTTAAGTAGAGTACTGAGGGTAAGTAGAGTAGAGTTAAGTAGAGTACTGAGAGTAAGTAGAGCAGAGTTAAGTAGAGTACTGAGAGTAAGTAGAGCAGAGTTAAGTAGAGTACTGAGGGTAAGTAGAGTAGAGTTAAGTAGAGTACTGAGAGTAAGTAGAGCAGAGTTAAGTAGAGTACTGAGAGTAAGTAGAGCAGAGTTAAGTAGAGTACTGAGGGTAAGTAGAGTAGAGTTAAGTAGAGTACTGAGGGTAAGTAGAGCAGAGTTAAGTAGAGTACTGAGGGTAAGTAGAGTAGAGTTAAGTAGAGTCCTGAGAGTAAGTAGAGCAGAGTTAAGTAGAGTACTGAGGGTAAGTAGAGCAGAGATAAGTAGAGTACTGAGGGTAAGTAGAGTAGAGTTAAGTAGAGTACTGAGAGTAAGTAGAGCAGAGTTAAGTAGAGTACTGAGGGTAAGTAGAGCAGAGTTAAGTAGAGTACTGAGGGTAAGTAGAGCAGAGTTAAGTAGCGTACTGAGAGTAAGTAGAGTAGAGTTAAGTAGAGTCCTGAGAGTAAGTAGAGCAGAATTAAGTAGAGTACTGAGGGTAAGTAGAGCAGAGTTAAGTAGAGTACTGAGGGTAAGTAGAGTAGAGTACTGAGGGTAAGTAGAGCAGAGTTAAGTAGAGTACTGAGGGTAAGTAGAGCAGAGTTAAGTAGCGTACTGAGAGTAAGTAGAGTAGAGTTAAGTAGAGTCCTGAGAGTAAGTAGAGCAGAGTTAAGTAGAGTACTGAGGGTAAGTAGAGCAGAGTTAAGTAGAGTACTGAGGGTAAGTAGAGTAGAGTCCTGAGGGTAAGTAGAGTAGAGTTAAGTAGAGTACTGAGAGTAAGTAGAGCAGAGTTAAGTAGAGTCCTGAGAGTAAGTAGAGCAGAGTTAAGTAGAGTACTGAGGGTAAGTAGAGCAGAGTTAAGTAGAGTACTGAGGGTAAGTAGAGTAGAGTCCTGAGGGTAAGTAGAGCAGAGTTAAGTAGAGTACTGAGGGTAAGTAGAGCAGAGATAAGTAGAGTACTGAGGGTAAGTAGAGTAGAGTACTGAGAGTAAGTAGAGCAGAGTTAAGTAGAGTACTGAGGGTAAGTAGAGCAGAGTTAAGTAGAGTACTGAGAGTAAGTAGAGTTAAGTAGAGTACTGAGGGTAAGTAGAGTAGAGTTAAGTAGAGTCCTGAGGGTAAGTAGAGCAGAGTTAAGTAGAGTACTGAGGGTAAGTAGAGCAGAGTTAAGTAGAGTACTGAGGGTAAGTAGAGTTAAGTAGAGTACTGAGGGTAAGTAGAGTAGAGTTAAGTAGAGTCCTGAGGGTAAGTAGAGCAGAGTTAAGTAGAGTACTGAGGGTAAGTAGAGCAGAGTTAAGTAGAGTACTGAGGGTAAGTAGAGTTAAGTAGAGTACTGAGGGTAAGTAGAGTAGAGTTAAGTAGAGTCCTGAGGGTAAGTAGAGTTAAGTAGAGTACTGAGGGTAAGTAGAGTAGAGTTAAGTAGAGTACTGAGGGTAAGTAGAGTTAAGTAGAGTACTGAGGGTAAGTAGAGTAGAGTTAAGTAGAGTACTGAGGGTAAGTAGAGCTAAGTAGAGTACTGAGGGTAAGTAGAGTAGAGTTAAGTAGAGTACTGAGGGTAAGTAGAGTAGAGTACTGAGGGTAAGTAGAGTAGAGTTAAGTAGAGTACTGAGGGTAAGTAGAGTAAAGTAGAGTACTGAGGGTAAGTAGAGTAGAGTTAAGTAGAGTACTGAGGGTAAGTAGAGCAGAGTTAAGTAGAGTACTGAGAGTAAGTAGAGTAGAGTACTGAGGGTAAGTAGAGCAGAGTTAAGTAGAGTACTGAGGGTAAGTAGAGCAGAGTTAAGTAGAGTACTGAGAGTAAGTAGAGCAGAGTTAAGTAGAGTACTGAGAGTAAGTAGAGTAGAGTTAAGTAGAGTACTGAGGGTAAGCAGAGTTAAGTAGAGCACTGAGGGTAAGTAGAGCAGAGTTAAGTAGAGTACTGAGGGTAAGTAGAGTAGAGTACTGAGGGTAAGTAGAGCAGAGTTAAGTAGAGTACTGAGAGTAAGTAGAGCAGAGTTAAGTAGAGTACTGAGAGTAAGTAGAGCAGAGTTAAGTAGAGTACTGAGAGTAAGTAGAGTTAAGTAGAGTACTGAGGGTAAGTAGAGCAGAGTTAAGTAGAGTCCTGAGAGTAAGTAGAGTTAAGTAGAGTACTGAGGGTAAGTAGAGCAGAGTTAAGTAGAGTCCTGAGAGTAAGTAGAGCAGAGTTAAGTAGAGTACTGAGGGTAAGTAGAGCAGAGATAAGTAGAGTACTGAGGGTAAGTAGAGTAGAGTTAAGTAGAGTACTGAGAGTAAGTAGAGCAGAGTTAAGTAGAGTACTGAGGGTAAGTAGAGCAGAGTTAAGTAGAGTACTGAGGGTAAGTAGAGCAGAGTTAAGTAGCGTACTGAGAGTAAGTAGAGTAGAGTTAAGTAGAGTCCTGAGAGTAAGTAGAGCAGAATTAAGTAGAGTACTGAGGGTAAGTAGAGCAGAGTTAAGTAGAGTACTGAGGGTAAGTAGAGTAGAGTACTGAGGGTAAGTAGAGCAGAGTTAAGTAGAGTACTGAGGGTAAGTAGAGCAGAGTTAAGTAGCGTACTGAGAGTAAGTAGAGTAGAGTTAAGTAGAGTCCTGAGAGTAAGTAGAGCAGAGTTAAGTAGAGTACTGAGGGTAAGTAGAGCAGAGTTAAGTAGAGTACTGAGGGTAAGTAGAGTAGAGTCCTGAGGGTAAGTAGAGTAGAGTTAAGTAGAGTACTGAGAGTAAGTAGAGCAGAGTTAAGTAGAGTCCTGAGAGTAAGTAGAGCAGAGTTAAGTAGAGTACTGAGGGTAAGTAGAGCAGAGTTAAGTAGAGTACTGAGGGTAAGTAGAGTAGAGTCCTGAGGGTAAGTAGAGCAGAGTTAAGTAGAGTACTGAGGGTAAGTAGAGCAGAGATAAGTAGAGTACTGAGGGTAAGTAGAGTAGAGTACTGAGAGTAAGTAGAGCAGAGTTAAGTAGAGTACTGAGGGTAAGTAGAGCAGAGTTAAGTAGAGTACTGAGAGTAAGTAGAGTTAAGTAGAGTACTGAGGGTAAGTAGAGTAGAGTTAAGTAGAGTCCTGAGGGTAAGTAGAGCAGAGTTAAGTAGAGTACTGAGGGTAAGTAGAGCAGAGTTAAGTAGAGTACTGAGGGTAAGTAGAGTTAAGTAGAGTACTGAGGGTAAGTAGAGTAGAGTTAAGTAGAGTCCTGAGGGTAAGTAGAGCAGAGTTAAGTAGAGTACTGAGGGTAAGTAGAGCAGAGTTAAGTAGAGTACTGAGGGT
The DNA here is from genome assembly GCF_029448725.1 of Salvelinus fontinalis. Taxonomy (NCBI): domain Eukaryota; kingdom Metazoa; phylum Chordata; class Actinopteri; order Salmoniformes; family Salmonidae; genus Salvelinus; species Salvelinus fontinalis. The sequence continues at coordinate 57,685,944 of NC_074682.1, read as the reverse complement.
AAGTAGAGTTAAGTAGAGTACTGAGGGTAAGTAGAGTAGAGTTAAGTAGAGTCCTGAGGGTAAGTAGAGTTAAGTAGAGTACTGAGGGTAAGTAGAGTAGAGTTAAGTAGAGTACTGAGGGTAAGTAGAGTTAAGTAGAGTACTGAGGGTAAGTAGAGTAGAGTTAAGTAGAGTACTGAGGGTAAGTAGAGCTAAGTAGAGTACTGAGGGTAAGTAGAGTAGAGTTAAGTAGAGTACTGAGGGTAAGTAGAGTAGAGTACTGAGGGTAAGTAGAGTAGAGTTAAGTAGAGTACTGAGGGTAAGTAGAGTAGAGTTAAGTAGAGTACTGAGGGTAAGTAGAGTAGAGTTAAGTAGAGTACTGAGGGTAAGTAGAGCAGAGTTAAGTAGAGTACTGAGAGTAAGTAGAGTAGAGTACTGAGGGTAAGTAGAGCAGAGTTAAGTAGAGTACTGAGGGTAAGTAGAGCAGAGTTAAGTAGAGTACTGAGGGTAAGTAGAGCAGAGTTAAGTAGAGTACTGAGGGTAAGTAGAGCAGAGTTAAGTAGAGTACTGAGGGTAAGTAGAGTAGAGTTAAGTAGAGTACTGAGGGTAAGTAGAGCAGAGTTAAGTAGAGTACTGAGAGTAAGTAGAGTAGAGTACTGAGGGTAAGTAGAGCAGAGTTAAGTAGAGTACTGAGGGTAAGTAGAGCAGAGTTAAGTAGAGTACTGAGAGTAAGTAGAGCAGAGTTAAGTAGAGTACTGAGAGTAAGTAGAGTAGAGTTAAGTAGAGTACTGAGGGTAAGCAGAGTTAAGTAGAGCACTGAGGGTAAGTAGAGCAGAGTTAAGTAGAGTACTGAGGGTAAGTAGAGTAGAGTACTGAGGGTAAGTAGAGCAGAGTTAAGTAGAGTACTGAGAGTAAGTAGAGCAGAGTTAAGTAGAGTACTGAGAGTAAGTAGAGCAGAGTTAAGTAGAGTACTGAGAGTAAGTAGAGTTAAGTAGAGTACTGAGGGTAAGTAGAGCAGAGTTAAGTAGAGTCCTGAGAGTAAGTAGAGTTAAGTAGAGTACTGAGGGTAAGTAGAGCAGAGTTAAGTAGAGTCCTGAGAGTAAGTAGAGCAGAGTTAAGTAGAGTACTGAGGGTAAGTAGAGCAGAGTTAAGTAGAGTCCTGAGGGTAAGTAGAGCAGAGTTAAGTAGAGTACTGAGGGTAAGTAGAGCAGAGTTAAGGAGAGTACTGAGAGTAAGTAGAGTAGAGTTAAGTAGAGTACTGAGGGTAAGTAGAGCAGAGTTAAGTAGAGTACTGAGGGTAAGTAGAGCAGAGTTAAGTAGAGTCCTGAGAGTAAGTAGAGTTAAGTAGAGTACTGAGGGTAAGTAGAGCAGAGTTAAGTAGAGTACTGAGGGTAAGTAGAGCAGAGTTAAGTAGAGTCCTGAGGGTAAGTAGAGCAGAGTTAAGTAGAGTACTGAGAGTAAGTAGAGTAGAGTACTGAGAGTAAGTAGAGTACTGAGAGTAAGTAGAGCAGAGTTAAGTAGAGTACTGAGGGTAAGTAGAGCAGAGTTAAGTAGAGTACTGAGAGTAAGTAGAGTAGAGTACTGAGAGTAAGTAGAGTAGAGTACTGAGGGTAAGTAGAGCAGAGTTAAGTAGAGTACTGAGGGTAAGTAGAGTAGAGTTAAGTAGAGTACTGAGAGTAAGTAGAGCAGAGTTAAGTAGAGTACTGAGGGTAAGTAGAGTAGAGTTAAGTAGAGTACTGAGGGTAAGTAGAGCTAAGTAGAGTACTGAGGGTAAGTAGAGTAGAGTTAAGTAGAGTACTGAGGGTAAGTAGAGTAGAGTACTGAGGGTAAGTAGAGTAGAGTTAAGTAGAGTACTGAGGGTAAGTAGAGTAGAGTTAAGTAGAGTACTGAGGGTAAGTAGAGTAGAGTTAAGTAGAGTACTGAGGGTAAGTAGAGCAGAGTTAAGTAGAGTACTGAGAGTAAGTAGAGTAGAGTACTGAGGGTAAGTAGAGCAGAGTTAAGTAGAGTACTGAGGGTAAGTAGAGCAGAGTTAAGTAGAGTACTGAGGGTAAGTAGAGCAGAGTTAAGTAGAGTACTGAGGGTAAGTAGAGCAGAGTTAAGTAGAGTACTGAGGGTAAGTAGAGTAGAGTTAAGTAGAGTACTGAGGGTAAGTAGAGCAGAGTTAAGTAGAGTACTGAGAGTAAGTAGAGTAGAGTACTGAGGGTAAGTAGAGCAGAGTTAAGTAGAGTACTGAGGGTAAGTAGAGCAGAGTTAAGTAGAGTACTGAGAGTAAGTAGAGCAGAGTTAAGTAGAGTACTGAGAGTAAGTAGAGTAGAGTTAAGTAGAGTACTGAGGGTAAGCAGAGTTAAGTAGAGCACTGAGGGTAAGTAGAGCAGAGTTAAGTAGAGTACTGAGGGTAAGTAGAGTAGAGTACTGAGGGTAAGTAGAGCAGAGTTAAGTAGAGTACTGAGAGTAAGTAGAGCAGAGTTAAGTAGAGTACTGAGAGTAAGTAGAGCAGAGTTAAGTAGAGTACTGAGAGTAAGTAGAGTTAAGTAGAGTACTGAGGGTAAGTAGAGCAGAGTTAAGTAGAGTCCTGAGAGTAAGTAGAGTTAAGTAGAGTACTGAGGGTAAGTAGAGCAGAGTTAAGTAGAGTCCTGAGAGTAAGTAGAGCAGAGTTAAGTAGAGTACTGAGGGTAAGTAGAGCAGAGTTAAGTAGAGTCCTGAGGGTAAGTAGAGCAGAGTTAAGTAGAGTACTGAGGGTAAGTAGAGCAGAGTTAAGGAGAGTACTGAGAGTAAGTAGAGTAGAGTTAAGTAGAGTACTGAGGGTAAGTAGAGCAGAGTTAAGTAGAGTACTGAGGGTAAGTAGAGCAGAGTTAAGTAGAGTCCTGAGAGTAAGTAGAGTTAAGTAGAGTACTGAGGGTAAGTAGAGCAGAGTTAAGTAGAGTACTGAGGGTAAGTAGAGCAGAGTTAAGTAGAGTCCTGAGGGTAAGTAGAGCAGAGTTAAGTAGAGTACTGAGAGTAAGTAGAGTAGAGTACTGAGAGTAAGTAGAGTACTGAGAGTAAGTAGAGCAGAGTTAAGTAGAGTACTGAGGGTAAGTAGAGCAGAGTTAAGTAGAGTACTGAGAGTAAGTAGAGTAGAGTACTGAGAGTAAGTAGAGTAGAGTACTGAGGGTAAGTAGAGCAGAGTTAAGTAGAGTACTGAGGGTAAGTAGAGTAGAGTTAAGTAGAGTACTGAGAGTAAGTAGAGCAGAGTTAAGTAGAGTACTGAGAGTAAGTAGAGCAAAGTTAAGTAGAGTACTGAGAGTAAGTAGAGCAGAGTTAAGTAGAGTACTGAGGGTAAGTAGAGCAGAGTTAAGTAGAGTACTGAGAGTAAGTAGAGCAAAGTTAAGTAGAGTACTGAGAGTAAGTAGAGCAAAGTTAAGTAGAGTACTGAGGGTAAGTAGAGTTAAGTAGAGTACTGAGGGTAAGTAGAGTAGAGTTAAGTAGAGTACTGAGAGTAGAGTTAAGTAGAGTACTGAGGGTAAGTAGAGTTAAGTAGAGTCCTGAGGGTAAGTAGAGTAGAGTTAAGTAGAGTACTGAGAGTAAGTAGAGCAGAGTTAAGTAGAGTCCTGAGAGTAAGTAAAGCAGAGTTAAGTAGAGTCCTGAGGGTAAGTAGAGCAGAGTTAAGTAGAGTCCTGAGGGTAAGTAGAGTAGAGTTAAGTAGAGTACTGAGAGTAAGTAGAGTAGAGTTAAGTAGAGTCCTGAGAGTAATCCCTCCATGTTATTAGTGTTCCCTAGAGAGAGGAGTCTCAACATGTTCTCGGTTTCTCCCTGGGCTCTTCAACTTCCCCCAGCAAGCTGAAACAGCAGCCCACAGAAGAGGGGAAACATCACATCCCCCTCCCCCGTTCACTCCAAACCTTTACAGAAAAGTGTTAGACGTATTTAAATCAACTTCATGTGAAAACATGAAGCTGCATTTTGTTTTTGATAAAGAGGGTTGTGAATGGGATGTGACCAGGGAGAGCTGTGGCTGGCTGGGGTATCGGGAAGCTGGGAGGTTCTGGGGGTGGCTAGAATCCAACCCAGCATCCTCCCACTAGAAAGACTGGCTGGGGCCTCCCAAACTTGGCAAGGCGCTGTCTAGGGAAAGGGCGGGAAAGGGCGGGAAAGGGAGGGAAAACACAGGGTCTAATCTGGGCAAGTTGTAGTAGTCTTTTCACGAGAACTGTTCTCTACTAAACCTTTCACTGCTTGGAGACACAAAACCTAATGCACCTCAGCAGCAATAGTAAGACATTTTCTGAAAGTTTATCTTAAATTTAATTTCAGAAAGAGCGAGAGAAAATGACTGTACTACACACCACGTGCACTTATTTAAAAAAACACACAACAAAAAACAAGTTTGACTCAATTTGTTACGAGGGTCTGCTACACAAATGGATGGAAAGCGGTTTTGGGGGTTTAGCATATGACATAAAGTAAATGTACACGAACAACAAGTGCACAGATAAAATGAGCATTAAACACACAGATTTCTATCGTTGGGTCTGTGGGGTAACACACGGATGCAGCTTGAGCACCACCCTCTAACACATATATATATATATATATATATATATATATATATGTACACACACATACATACATATATGCATACATATATAAATTATATTCTAGTGCGAGGGCACTAGAACAGTCTGCAACACCCGGCTTCACCCTACTAGAATCTGAAGTCAAATGTCTACTGTTTGCTGATGATCTGTCACTTCTGTCCCCAACCAAGGAGGGTCTACAGCAGCACCTAGATCTGTCCACAACCAAGGAGGGTCTACAGCAGCACCTAGATCTGTCCCCAACCAAGGAGGGCCTACAGCAGCACCTAGATCTGTCCCCAACCAAGGAGGGCCTACAGCAGCACCTAGATCTGTCCCCAACCAAGGAGGGCCTACAGCAGCACCTAGATCTGTCCCCAACCAAGGAGGGTCTACAGCAGCACCTAGATCTGTCCCCAACCAAGGAGGGTCTACAGCAGCACCTAGATCTGTCCCCAACCAAGGAGGGTCTACAGCAGCACCTAGATCTGTCCCCAACCAAGGAGGGTCTACAGCAGCACCTAGATCTTCTGCACAGATTCTGCCAGACCTGGACCCTGACAGTAAATCTCAGAAAGACAAAAATAATGGTGTTCCAGAAAAGGTCCAGTAGCCAAGACAAATAAATACAAATTCTATCTAGACACCGTTGCCTTAGAGCACATAAAGAATTACACCTACTTTGGCCTAAACATTAACACCAGAGGTAACTTCCTGTGAGCGATCTGAGAGACAAGGCAAGAAGGGCCTAATATGCCATCATAATGAACATAACACTCAGCATCCCAATTAGGATCTGGTTTAAAATACTTCAATCCGTTATAGAACCCATTTCTCCTCTGTTGTTGTGAGGTCTGGGGTCGACTCACCAACTAAGAATCTACAAAATGGGACAAACGGGCCCAATTGAGACTCTGCATGCAAATTACGTAAAAATATACTTTGTCTACAACACAAAACCCCAAACAATACAGAGCAGAATTAGGACGACACACACTAGTTATCTACATCCAGAAAAGAGCTGTTCAATTCTACAACCACCTAAAAGAAAGTGATGGTCACACATTACACAACAAATCCCTCACGTAGAGAAAGAGATGAACCTGGAGAAGAGTCCCCTCAGCCAGCTGGTTCTGGGGCTCTGTTCACAAACACAAACAGACCCCTCAGAGCCCTCACCTACAGAGAGATGAATCTAGAGAAGAGTCCCCACCTACAGAGAGATGAACCTGGAGAAGAGTCTCCTCAGCCAGCTGGTTCTGGGGCTCTGTTCACAAACACAAACAGACCCCTCACCTACAGAGAGATGAACCTGGAGAAGAGTCCCCTAAGCAAGCTGGTTCTGGGGCTCTGTTCACAAACACAAACAGACCCCTCACCTACAGAGAGATGAACCTGGAGAAGAGTCCCCTAAGCAAGCTGGTTCTGGGGCTCTGTTCACAAACACAAACAGACCCCTCACCTACAGAGAGATAAACCTGGAGAAGAGTCCCCTAAGCAAGCTGGTTCTGGGGCTCTGTTCACAAACACAAACAGACCCCTCAGCTACAGAGAGATAAACCTGGAGAAGAGTCCCCTAAGCAAGCTGGTCCTAGGGCTCTGTTCACAAACACAAACACACCCCACAAAGCCCCAGGACAACAGCACAATTAGACCCAACCAAATCATGAGAAAACAAAAAGATAATTACTTGACACATTGGAAAGAATTAACAAAAAAACAGAGCAAACTAGAATGCTATTTGGCCCTAAACAGAGAGTACACAGTGGCAGAATACCTGACCACTGTGACTGACCCAAACTTAAGGAAAGCTTTGACTATGTACAGACTCAGTGAGCATAGCCTTGCTATTGAGAAAGGCCGCCGTAGGCAGACATGGCTCTCAAGAGAAGACAGGCTATGTGCACACTGCCCACAAAATGAGGTGGAAACCGAGCTGCACTTCCTAACCTCCTGCCCAATGTATGACCATATTAGAGACACATATTTCCCTCAGATCACACAGATCCACAAAGAATTCGAAAACAAATCAAATTTTGATAAACTCCCATATTTACTGGGTGAAATTCCACAGTGTGCCATCACAGCAGCAAGATTTGTGACCTGTTGCCACAAGAAAAGGGCAACCAGTGAAAAACAAACACCATTGTAAATACAACCCATATTTATGCTTACTTATTTTAACTTGTGTGCTTTAACCATTTGTACATTGTTACAACACTGTATATATTTAATATGACACTAGTAATGTCTTTATTGTTTTGAAACTTCTGTATGTGTAATGTTTACTGTTAATTTGTTTTGTTTGTTTCACTTTTGTGTATTGTCTACCTCATTTGCTTTGGCAATGTTAACACATGTTTCCCATGCCAATAAAGCCCATTGAATTGAATTGAATTGAGTAGAGAGAGAAAGAGATGTGTAGAGAGAGATGTATAGAGAGAGTGAGAGAGAGAATTGTAGAGAGAGAGTGAGAGAGAGAGGTGTAGAGAGAGAGAGGTGTAGAGAGAGAGAGTGAGAAATGTAGAGCGAGAGAGGTGAAGAGAGAGAGAGATGTGTAGAGAGAGAGTGAGAAATGTAGAGAGAGATGTGTAGAGAGAGAGAGAGTGAGAAATGTAGAGAGAGAGGTGTAGAGAGAGAGAGAGGTGTAGAGAGAGATGTGTAGAGAGAGAGAGTGAGAAATGTAGAGAGAGAGAGGTGTAGAGAGAGAGAGGTGTAGAGAGAGAGAGGTGTAGAGAGAGAGAGGTGTAGAGAGAGAGAGGTGTAGAGAGAGAGAGGTGTAGAGAGAGAGAGGTGTAGAGAGAGAGAGGTGTAGAGAGAGAGAGGTGTAGAGAGAGAGAGGTGTAGAGAGAGAGAGGTGTAGAGAGAGAGAGTGAGAAATGTAGAGAGAGAGAGTGAGAAATGTAGAGAGAGAGAGTGAGAAATGTAGAGAGAGAGAGAGAGTGAGAAATGTAGAGAGAGAGGTGTAGAGAGAGAGAGAGAGATGTAGAGAGAGAGAGGTGTAGAGAGAGAGAGAGTGAGAAATGTAGAGCGAGAGAGGTGAAGAGAGAGAGAGATGTGTAGAGAGAGAGTGAGAAATGTAGAGAGAGATGTGTAGAGAGAGAGAGAGTGAGAAATGTAGAGAGAGGTGTAGAGAGAGAGAGATGTGTAGAGAGAGAGAGTGAGAAATGTAGAGAGAGAGAGGTGTAGAGAGAGAGAGGTGTAGAGAGAGAGAGGTGTAGAGAGAGAGAGGTGTAGAGAGAGAGAGGTGTAGAGAGAGAGAGGTGTAGAGAGAGAGAGGTGTAGAGAGAGAGAGGTGTAGAGAGAGAGAGTGAGAAATGTAGAGAGAGAGAGTGAGAAATGTAGAGAGAGAGAGTGAGAAATGTAGAGAGAGAGAGAGAGTGAGAAATGTAGAGAGTGAGATGTGTAGAGAGAGAGAGAGAGAGAGTTTCCTATGCCAATAAAGCCCATTGAATTGAGAGAGAGAGAGAAATGTGTAGAGAGAGTGAGTGAGAGAGAGAGAGAGAGAGAGAAAGAGGGGGGTGTAGAGAGAGAGAGGTAGTATATACATGTGCCACTAGCAATGAGAGAATGAACTGCAGTGTTTCCTTCCTCTCCCCCGCTCTCTCCTACTTTCTGCAGTTTCCAGGGTATTTCTACTAGTAGTAAACTGGGCTACACTCTCACCCTTCTCCCTCAGTACACCTCCCCAGCATACTTCCTCTGTCTTTATGCTGGGTCCCTACAGGCCCCTACGAGTCAACAGCCACCAACTAGCTTCAGTTTGGTGGAGGAGACTTGACTTGCTCTCAAAATAATGGATTATGTTTGTTCCACCTTACTGGTTAGACTAGAGGCTCAAATACAGACCACAGTCTGTCCATGAAAGTCTGTCCAGTTTGTTGCTGTCAATGTTTAAGCACCACATTAAAATATCCTCCCAGTTTTGATTAAAAGAGCAGAGTTAAGTAGAGTACTGAGGGTAAGTAGAGCAGAGTTAAGTAGAGTACTGAGGGTAAGTAGAGCAGAGTTAAGTAGAGTACTGAGGGTAAGTAGAGCAGAGTTAAGTAGAGTCCTGAGGGTAAGTAGAGCAGAGTTAAGTAGAGCACTGAGGGTAAGTAGAGCAGAGTTAAGTAGAGTCCTGAGGGTAAGTAGAGCAGAGTTAAGTAGAGTACTGAGGGTAAGTAGAGCAGAGTTAAGTAGAGTCCTGAGGGTAAGTAGAGCAGAGTTAAGTAGAGCACTGAGGGTAAGTAGAGCAGAGTTAAGTAGAGTACTGAGGGTAAGTAGAGTAGAGTCCTGAGGGTAAGTAGAGCAGAGTACTGAGGGTAAGTAGAGCAGAGTTAAGTAGAGTACTGAGGGTAAGTAGAGCAGAGATAAGTAGAGTACTGAGAGTAAGTAGAGCAGAGTTAAGTAGAGTACTGAGGGTAAGTAGAGCAGAGATAAGTAGAGTACTGAGGGTAAGTAGAGCAGAGATAAGTAGAGTACTGAGGGTAAGTAGAGCAGAGATAAGTAGAGTACTGAGGGTAAGTAGAGCAGAGATAAGTAGAGTACTGAGGGTAAGTAGAGCAGAGTTAAGTAGAGTACTGAGAGTAAGTAGAGTAGAGTTAAGTAGAGTACTGAGGGTAAGTAGAGTAGAGTTAAGTAGAGTACTGAGAGTAAGTAGAGTAGAGTACTGAGAGTAAGTAGAGCAGAGTACTGAGGGTAAGTAGAGTAGAGTTAAGTAGAGTACTGAGAGTAAGTAGAGTAGAGTTAAGTAGAGTACTGAGGGTAAGTAGAGTAGAGTACTGAGAGTAAGTAGAGCAGAGTACTGAGGGTAAGTAGAGTAGAGTTAAGTAGAGTACTGAGAGTAAGTAGAGTAGAGTTAAGTAGAGTACTGAGGGTAAGTAGAGCAGAGTTAAGTAGAGTACTGAGGGTAAGTAGAGCAGAGTTAAGTAGAGTACTGAGAGTAAGTAGAGCAGAGTTAAGTAGAGTACTGAGGGTAAGTAGAGTAGAGTTAAGTAGAGTACTGAGGGTAAGTAGAGCAGAGTTAAGTAGAGTACTGAGAGTAAGTAGAGCAGAGTTAAGTAGAGTACTGAGAGTAAGTAGAGTAGAGTTAAGTAGAGTACTGAGGGTAAGTAGAGCAGAGTTAAGTAGAGTACTGAGGGTAAGTAGAGCAGAGTTAAGTAGAGTACTGAGGGTAAGTAGAGCAGAGTTAAGTAGAGTACTGAGGGTAAGTAGAGTAGAGTTAAGTAGAGTACTGAGGGTAAGTAGAGCAGAGTTAAGTAGAGTACTGAGAGTAAGTAGAGCAGAGTTAAGTAGAGTACTGAGAGTAAGTAGAGCAGAGATAAGTAGAGTACTGAGGGTAAGTAGAGTAGAGTTAAGTAGAGTACTGAGAGTAAGTAGAGTAGAGTTAAGTAGAGTACTGAGAGTAAGTAGAGTAGAGTTAAGTAGAGTACTGAGAGTAAGTAGAGCAGAGTTAAGTAGAGTACTGAGAGTAAGTAGAGCAGAGATAAGTAGAGTACTGAGGGTAAGTAGAGTAGAGTTAAGTAGAGTACTGAGGGTAAGTAGAGCAGAGTTAAGTAGAGTACTGAGAGTAAGTAGAGCAGAGTTAAGTAGAGTACTGAGAGTAAGTAGAGCAGAGTTAAGTAGAGTACTGAGAGTAAGTAGAGCAGAGATAAGTAGAGTACTGAGGGTAAGTAGAGTAGAGTTAAGTAGAGTACTGAGAGTAAGTAGAGTAGAGTTAAGTAGAGTACTGAGAGTAAGTAGAGTAGAGTTAAGTAGAGTACTGAGAGTAAGTAGAGCAGAGTTAAGTAGAGTACTGAGAGTAAGTAGAGCAGAGATAAGTAGAGTACTGAGAGTAAGTAGAGCAGAGTTAAGTAGAGTACTGAGAGTAAGTAGAGTAGAGTTAAGTAGAGTACTGAGAGTAAGTAGAGCAGAGTTAAGTAGAGTACTGAGAGTAAGTAGAGCAGAGATAAGTAGAGTACTGAGAGTAAGTAGAGCAGAGTTAAGTAGAGTACTGAGAGTAAGTAGAGTAGAGTTAAGTAGAGTACTGAGAGTAAGTAGAGTAGAGTTAAGTAGAGTACTGAGGGTAATCCCTCCATGTTATTAGTGTTCCCTAGAGAGAGGAGTCTCAACATGTTCTCGGTTTCTCCCTGGGCTCTTCAACTTCCCCCAGCAAGCTGAAACAGCAGCCCACAGAAGAGGGGAAACATCACATCCCCCTCCCCCGTTCACTCCAAACCTTTACAGAAAAGTGTTAGACGTATTTAAATCAACTTCATGTGAAAACATGAAGCTGCATTTTGTTTTTGATAAAGAGGGTTGTGAATGGGATGTGACCAGGGAGAGCTGTGGCTGGCTGGGGTATCGGGAAGCTGGGAGGTTCTGGGGGTGGCTAGAATCCAACCCAGCATCCTCCCACTAGAAAGACTGGCTGGGGCCTCCCAAACTTGGCAAGGCGCTGTCTAGGGAAAGGGAGGGAAAGGGAGGGAAAGGGAGGGAAAGGGAGGGAAAGGGAGGGAAAGGGCGGGAAAGGGAGGGAAAACACAGGGTCTAATCTGGGCAAGTTGTAGTAGTCTTTTCACGAGAACTGTTCTCTACTAAACCTTTCACTGCTTGGAGACACAAAACCTAATGCACCTCAGCAGCAATAGTAAGACATTTTCTGAAAGTTTATCTTAAATTTAATTTCAGAAAGAGCGAGAGAAAATGACTGTACTACACACCACGTGCACTTATTTAAAAAAACACACAACAAAAAACAAGTTTGACTCAATTTGTTACGAGGGTCTGCTACACAAATGGATGGAAAGCGGTTTTGGGGGTTTAGCATATGACATAAAGTAAATGTACACGAACAACAAGTGCACAGATAAAATGAGCATTAAACACACAGATTTCTATCGTTGGGTCTGTGGGGTAACACACGGATGCAGCTTGAGCACCACCCTCTAACACATATATATATATATATATATATATATATATATATATATATATGTACACACACATACATACATATATGCATACATATATAAATTATATTCTAGTGCGAGGGCACTAGAACAGTCTGCAACACCCGGCTTCACCCTACTAGAATCTGAAGTCAAATGTCTACTGTTTGCTGATGATCTGTCACTTCTGTCCCCAACCAAGGAGGGTCTACAGCAGCACCTAGATCTGTCCCCAACCAAGGAGGGTCTACAGCAGCACCTAGATCTGTCCCCAACCAAGGAGGGCCTACAGCAGCACCTAGATCTGTCCCCAACCAAGGAGGGTCTACAGCAGCACCTAGATCTGTCCCCAACCAAGGAGGGTCTACAGCAGCACCTAGATCTGTCCCCAACCAAGGAGGGTCTACAGCAGCACCTAGATCTGTCCCCAACCAAGGAGGGCCTACAGCAGCACCTAGATCTGTCCCCAACCAAGGAGGGCCTACAGCAGCACCTAGATCTGTCCCCAACCAAGGAGGGTCTACAGCAGCACCTAGATCTGTCCCCAACCAAGGAGGGTCTACAGCAGCACCTAGATCTTCTGCACAGATTCTGCCAGACCTGGACCCTGACAGTAAATCTCAGAAAGACAAAAATAATGGTGTTCCAGAAAAGGTCCAGTAGCCAAGACAAATAAATACAAATTCTATCTAGACACCGTTGCCTTAGAGCACATAAAGAATTACACCTACTTTGGCCTAAACATTAACACCAGAGGTAACTTCCTGTGAGCGATCTGAGAGACAAGGCTAGAAGGGCCTAATATGCCATCATAATGAACATAACACTCAGCATCCCAATTAGGATCTGGTTTAAAATACTTCAATCCGTTATAGAACCCATTTCTCCTCTGTTGTTGTGAGGTCTGGGGTCGACTCACCAACTAAGAATCTACAAAATGGGACAAACGGGCCCAATTGAGACTCTGCATGCAAATTACGTAAAAATATACTTTGTCTACAACACAAAACCCCAAACAATACAGAGCAGAATTAGGACGACACACACTAGTTATCTACATCCAGAAAAGAGCTGTTCAATTCTACAACCACCTAAAAGAAAGTGATGGTCACACATTACACAACAAATCCCTCACGTAGAGAAAGAGATGAACCTGGAGAAGAGTCCCCTCAGCCAGCTGGTTCTGGGGCTCTGTTCACAAACACAAACAGACCCCTCAGAGCCCTCACCTACAGAGAGATGAATCTAGAGAAGAGTCCCCTCAGCCAGCTGGTTCTGGGGCTCTGTTCACAAACACAAACAGACCCCTCACCTACAGAGAGATAAACCTGGAGAAGAGTCCCCTAAGCAAGCTGGTTCTGGGGCTCTGTTCACAAACACAAACAGACCCCTCAGCTACAGAGAGATAAACCTGGAGAAGAGTCCCCTAAGCAAGCTGGTTCTGGGGCTCTGTTCACAAACACAAACAGACCCCACAGAGCCCCAGGACAGCAATACATTTAGACCCAACCAAATTATGAGAACGCAAAAAAATAACTATTTGACACACTGGAAAGAATAAAAAACAGAGCAAACTAAAATGCCATTTGGCCCTAAACAGAGAGTACACAGTGGCAGAATACCTGACCACTGTGACTGACCCAAAATGAAAGAAAGCTTTGACTATGTACAGACACAGTGAGCATAGCCTTGCTATTGAGAAAGGCCGCAGAAGGCAGACTTGGCTCTCAAGAGAAGACAGGCTATGTGCACACTGCCCACAAAATGAGGTGGAAACTGAGCTGCACTTCCTAACCTCCTGCCAAATGTTTGACCATATTAGAGACACATATTTCCCCCAAGAATTTGAAACCAAATTAAACATTGATAAACTCCCATATGGCGAAAATAGGCGAAATACCGCAGTGTGTAAGCACAGCAGCAAGATGTGGCCCGCTGCCAAGAGAAAAGAGCAACCAGTGGAAGACAAACATTGTAAATACAACCTATATTTATTTATTTTCCCTTTCAGACTTCAACTACTTGTACATTGCCAATAATATAACATTTGAAATGTCTATATTATTTAAAAACTTTTCTAATATTTACTAATGTTTCCCTTGCTTATTTCCCTTTTGTTCAATGTCTATTGCATTTGGTTTTTGCAATGTAAACATATGTTTCCCAAAAAATAAATTTGAATTGAATTGAGAGAGTGAGGCAGACAGACAGACAGACAGAGAGAGAGTGAGGCAGACAGACAGACAGACAGACAGAGAGAGAGTGAGGCAGACAGACAGACAGACAGACAGAGAGAGAGTGAGGCAGACAGACAGACAGACAGAGAGAGAGTGAGGCAGACAGACAGACAGACAGACAGAGAGAGAGTGAGGCAGACAGACAGACAGACAGACAGAGAGAGAGTGAGGCAGACAGACAGACAGACAGACAGAGAGAGAGTGAGGCAGACAGACAGACAGACAGACAGACAGAGAGAGAGAGTGAGGCAGACAGACAGACAGACAGAGAGAGAGAGTGAGGCAGACAGACAGACAGACAGAGAGAGAGAGTGAGGCAGACAGACAGACAGAGAGAGAGAGTGAGGCAGACAGACAGACAGACAGAGAGAGAGAGTGAGGCAGACAGACAGACAGACAGAGAGAGAGAGAGTGAGGCAGACAGACAGACAGACAGAGAGAGAGAGAGTGAGGCAGACAGACAGACAGACAGAGAGAGAGAGAGTGAGGCAGACAGACAGACAGACAGAGAGAGAGAGAGTGAGGCAGACAGACAGACAGACAGACAGAGAGAGAGTGAGGCAGACAGACAGACAGACAGAGAGAGAGTGAGGCAGACAGACAGACAGACAGACAGACAGAGAGTGAGGCAGACAGACAGACAGAGAGTGAGGCAGACAGACAGACAGAGAGTGAGGCAGGCAGACAGACAGAGAGTGAGGCAGACAGACAGACAGAGAGTGAGGCAGACAGACAGAGAGAGAGTGAGGCAGACAGACAGAGAGAGAGTGAGGCAGACAGACAGAGAGAGAGTGAGGCAGACAGACAGAGAGAGAGTGAGGCAGACAGACAGAGAGAGAGTGAGGCAGACAGACAGAGAGAGAGTGAGGCAGACAGACAGAGAGAGAGTGAGGCAGACAGACAGAGAGAGAGTGAGGCAGACAGACAGAGAGAGAGTGAGGCAGACAGACAGACAGAGAGTGAGGCAGACAGACAGACAGAGAGTGAGGCAGACAGACAGACAGAGAGTGAGGCAGACAGACAGACAGAGAGTGAGGCAGACAGACAGACAGAGAGTGAGGCAGACAGACAGAGAGAGAGTGAGGCAGACAGACAGAGAGAGAGTGAGGCAGACAGACAGAGAGAGAGTGAGGCAGACAGACAGAGAGAGAGTGAGGCAGACAGACAGAGAGAGAGTGAGGCAGACAGACAGAGAGAGAGTGAGGCAGACAGACAGAGAGAGAGTGAGACAGACAGACAGACAGAGAGAGAGTGAGGCAGACAGACAGACAGAGAGAGAGTGAGGCAGACAGACAGACAGAGAGAGAGTGAGGCAGACAGACAGACAGAGAGAGAGTGAGGCAGACAGACAGACAGAGAGTCAGACAGACAGACAGA
Source organism: Salvelinus fontinalis (assembly GCF_029448725.1). NCBI lineage: Eukaryota > Metazoa > Chordata > Actinopteri > Salmoniformes > Salmonidae > Salvelinus > Salvelinus fontinalis. Next base: position 57,670,887 of record NC_074682.1, on the reverse strand, counting down.
GAGTCAGACAGACAGACAGAGAGGCAGACAGACAGACAGAGAGGCAGACAGACAGACAGAGAGGCAGACAGACAGACAGAGAGGCAGACAGAAAGAGAGATGCAGACAGAAAGAGAGATGCAGACAGAAAGAGAGATGCAGACAGAAAGAGAGATGCAGACAGACGGAGAGTGAGGCAGACAGACGGAGAGTGAGGCAGACAGACAGAGAGAGAGTGAGTCAGACAGACAGAGAGTGAGTCAGACAGACAGAGATGCATACAGACGGAGAGTGAGGCAGACAGACAGAGATGCATACCGACAGAGAGTGAGGCAGACCGACAGAGATGCATACAGACGGAGAGTGAGGCAGACAGACAGAGAGAGAGTGAGTGAGTGAGGCAGACAGACAGTGAGGCAGACAGACAGAGAGAGAGAAAGCGAGAGTTGAGAGATTACTATAGATCACTGTATGTATGGTCAGTCACTAGGTAAAGTAAGATGCTGTATAGTCCTATATATTACTGTTATTTACTAGACGTTGGCTTAGATACAGGGCTGTTATTAGTGGTTGTGTGGTGGCAGAACCCACCGCTTTTATTCAGCTTTTATCCATTAATTACAGAATCAAAACCAACCTGCAATACATAAAGGATGAAGTAATACGTGCTGGTACAACATTAAAACACACTCCGGTCTACAGCTGCGATTGGGAAAAACACCAAGACTTAAAACAACCATTAAGTGGCTTCCAAAATCCCAGACTGCAGCTTTAATCAATGTTTTACTGTAGCAATTCTACTGGCACCGTCGTAGAGTCAACCCCAAGTACTAACCCATACGTTAATGAACAATGCTGAGACAGAGTACTAACCCATACGTTAATGAACAATGCTGAGACAGAATACTAACCGATACATTAATGTGACTACACTGAGACAGAATACTAACCCATACGTTAATGAAAAATGCTGAGACAGAGTACTAACCCATACGTTAATGAACAATGCTGAGACAGAGTACTAACCCATACGTTAATGAACAATGCTGAGACAGAGTACTAACCCATACGTTAATGAACAATGCTGAGACAGAGTACTAACCCATACGTTAATGAACAATGCTGAGACAGAGTACTAACCCATACGTTAATGAACAATGCTGAGACAGAGTACTAACCCATACGTTAATGAACAATGCTGAGACAGAGTACTAACCAATACGTTAATGAACAATGCTGAGACAGAATACTAACCCATTTGTTAATGAACAATGCTGAGACAGAGTACTAACCCATACGTTACTGTGACTACACTGAGACAGAATACTAACCCATTTGTTAATGAACAATGCTGAGACAGAGTACTAACCCATACGTTAATGTGACTACACTGAGATAGAATACTAACCCATACGTTAATGTGACTATGCTGAGACAGAATACTAACCCATACATTAATGTGACAGAATACTAACCCATACGTTAATGTGACTACACTGAGACAGAATACTAACCCATACGTTAATGTGACTACGCCGAGACAGAATACTAACCCATACATTAATGTGACTACACTGAGACAGAGTACTAACCCATACGTTAATGTGACTACACCGAGACAGAATACTAACCCATTTGTTAATGAACAATGCTGAGACAGAATACTAACCCATATATTAATGTGACTACACTGAGACAGAATACTAACCCATATGTTAATGAACAATGCTGAGACAGAGTACTAACCCATACGTTAATGTGACTACACTGAGACAGAATACTAACCCATTTGTTAATGAACAATGCTGAGACAGAATACTAACCCATACGTTAATGAACAATGCTGAGACAGAATACTAACCCATACGTTAATGTGACTACACTGAGACAGAATACTAACCCATATGTTAATGAACAATGCTGAGACAGAATACTAACCCATACGTTAATGTGACTACACTGAGACAGAATACTAACCCATTTGTTAATGAACAATGCTGTGACAGAATACTAACCCATACGTTAATGTGACTACACTGAGACAGAGTACTAACCCATTTGTTAATGAACAATGCTGAGACAGAGTACTAACCCATACGTTAATGTGACTATGCTGAGACAGAATACTAACACATACGTTAATGTGACTACACTGACAGAATACTAACCCATACATTAACGTGACTACACTGAGACAGAATACTAACCCATACATTAATGTGACTACACTGAGACAGAATACTAACCCATATGTTAATGAACAATGCTGAGACAGAATACTAACCCATATGTTAATGTGACTACACTGAGACAGAATACTAACCCATACGTTAATGTGACTACACTGAGACAGAATACTAACCCATACATTAATGTGACTACGCCGAGACAGAATACTAACCCATACATTAATGTGACTACACTGAGACAGAATACTAACCCATAAGTTAATGTGACAGAATACTAACCCATATGTTAATGTGACTACACTGAGACAGAATACTAACCCATACATTAACGTGACTACAATGAGACAGAATACTAACCCATATGTTAATGTTACTATGCTGAGACAGAATACTAACCCATATACTAATGTGACTACACTGAGACAGAATACTAACCCATATGTTAATGTGACTATGCTGAGACAGAATACTAACCCATATGTTAATGTGACTATGCTGAGACAGAATACTAACCCATACGTTAATGTGACTACGCTGAGACAGAACACTAACCCATATGTTAATGTGACTACACTGACAGAATACTAACCCATACATTAACATGACTACAATGAGACAGAATACTAACCCATATGTTAATGTGACTATGCTGAGACAGAATACTAACCCATATATTAATGTGACTACACTGAGACAGAACACTAACCCATAAGGTAATATGACAGAATACCAACCCATATGTCAATGTGACTATGCTGAGACAGAAAACTAACCCATATATTAATGTGACTACACTGAGACAGAATACTAACCCATACGTTAATGTGACTACGCTGAGACAGAATACTAACCCAAACGGTAATGTGACAGAATACTAACCAAAACGTTAATGTGACAGAATACTAACCCATATGTTAATGTGACAGAATACTAACCCATATGTTAATGTGACAGAATACTAACCCATATGTTAATGTGACAGAATACTAACCCATATGTTAATGTGACAGAATACTAACCCATATGTTAATGTGACAGAATACTAACCCATATGTTAATGTGACAGAATACTAACCCATATGTTAATGTGACAGAATACTAACCCATATGTTAATGTGACAGAATACTAACCCATATGTTAATGTGACAGAATACTAACCCATATGTTAATGTGACAGAATACTAACCCATATGTTAATGTGACAGAATACTAACCCATATGTTAATGTGACAGAATACTAACCCATATGTTAATGTGACAGAATACTAACCCATATGTTAATGTGACAGAATACTAACCCATATGTTAATGTGACAGAATACTAACCCATATGTTAATGTGACAGAATACTAACCCATATGTTAATGTGACAGAATACTAACCCATATGTTAATGTGACAGAATACTAACCCATATGTTAATGTGACAGAATACTAACCCATATGTTAATGTCACAGAATACTAACCCATATGTTAATGTGACTACACTGAGACAGAATACTAACCCATATGTTAATGTAACAGAATACAAACCTATATGTTAATGAACAATGCTGAGACAGAGTACTAACCCATACGTTAATGTGACTACACTGAGACAGAATACTAACCCATTTGTTAATGAACAATGCTGAGACAGAATACTAACCCATACGTTAATGAACAATGCTGTGACAGAATGCTAACCCATACGTTAATGTGACTACACTGAGACAGAATACTAACCCATATGTTAATGAACAATGCTGAGACAGAGTACTAACCCATACGTTAATGTGACTACACTGAGACAGAATACTAACCCATTTGTTAATGAACAATGCTGAGACAGAGTACTAACCCATACGTTAATGTGACTACACCGAGACAGAATACTAACCCATTTGTTAATGAACAATGCTGAGACAGAACACTAACCCATATATTAATGTGACTACACTGAGACAGAATACTAACCCATATGTTAATGAACAATGCTGAGACAGAGTACTAACCCATACGTTAATGTGACTACACTGAGACAGAATACTAACCCATTTGTTAATGAACAATGCTGAGACAGAATACTAACCCATACGTTAATGAACAATGCTGAGACAGAATACTAACCCATACGTTAATGTGACTACACTGAGACAGAATACTAACCCATATGTTAATGAACAATGCTGAGACAGAATACTAACCCATACGTTAATGTGACTACACTGAGACAGAATACTAACCCATTTGTTAATGAACAATGCTGTGACAGAATACTAACCCATACGTTAATGTGACTACACTGAGACAGAGTACTAACCCATTTGTTAATGAACAATGCTGAGACAGAGTACTAACCCATACGTTAATGTGACTACACTGAGACAGAATACTAACCCATTTGTTAATGAACAATGCTGTGACAGAATACTAACCCATACGTTAATGTGACTACACTGAGACAGAGTACTAACCCATTTGTTAATGAACAATGCTGAGACAGAGTACTAACCCATACGTTAATGTGACTATGCTGAGACAGAATACTAACACATACGTTAATGTGACTACACTGACAGAATACTAACCCATACATTAACGTGACTACACTGAGACAGAATACTAACCCATACATTAATGTGACTACACTGAGACAGAATACTAACCCATATGTTAATGAACAATGCTGAGACAGAATACTAACCCATATGTTAATGTGACTACACTGAGACAGAATACTAACCCATACGTTAATGTGACTACACTGAGACAGAATACTAACCCATACATTAATGTGACTACGCCGAGACAGAATACTAACCCATACATTAATGTGACTACACTGAGACAGAATACTAACCCATAAGTTAATGTGACAGAATACTAACCCATATGTTAATGTGACTACACTGAGACAGAATACTAACCCATACATTAACGTGACTACAATGAGACAGAATACTAACCCATATGTTAATGTTACTATGCTGAGACAGAATACTAACCCATATACTAATGTGACTACACTGAGACAGAATACTAACCCATATGTTAATGTGACTATGCTGAGACAGAATACTAACCCATATGTTAATGTGACTATGCTGAGACAGAATACTAACCCATACGTTAATGTGACTACGCTGAGACAGAACACTAACCCATATGTTAATGTGACTACACTGACAGAATACTAACCCATACATTAACATGACTACAATGAGACAGAATACTAACCCATATGTTAATGTGACTATGCTGAGACAGAATACTAACCCATATATTAATGTGACTACACTGAGACAGAACACTAACCCATAAGGTAATATGACAGAATACCAACCCATATGTCAATGTGACTATGCTGAGACAGAAAACTAAACCATATATTAATGTGACTACACTGAGACAGAATACTAACCCATACGTTAATGTGACTACGCTGAGACAGAATACTAACCCATACGTTAATGTGACTACGCTGAGACAGAATACTAACCCAAACGGTAATGTGACAGAATACTAACCAAAACGTTAATGTGACAGAATACTAACCCATATGTTAATGTGACAGAATACTAACCCATATGTTAATGTGACAGAATACTAACCCATATGTTAATGTGACAGAATACTAACCCATATGTTAATGTGACAGAATACTAACCCATATGTTAATGTGACAGAATACTAACCCATATGTTAATGTGACAGAATACTAACCCATATGTTAATGTGACAGAATACTAACCCATATGTTAATGTGACAGAATACTAACCCATATGTTAATGTGACAGAATACTAACCCATATGTTAATGTGACAGAATACTAACCCATATGTTAATGTGACAGAATACTAACCCATATGTTAATGTGACAGAATACTAACCCATATGTTAATGTGACAGAATACTAACCCATATGTTAATGTGACAGAATACTAACCCATATGTTAATGTGACAGAATACTAACCCATATGTTAATGTGACAGAATACTAACCCATATGTTAATGTGACAGAATACTAACCCATATGTTAATGTGACAGAATACTAACCCATATGTTAATGTCACAGAATACTAACCCATATGTTAATGTGACTACACTGAGACAGAATACTAACCCATATGTTAATGTAACAGAATACAAACCTATATGTTAATGAACAATGCTGAGACAGAGTACTAACCCATACGTTAATGTGACTACACTGAGACAGAATACTAACCCATTTGTTAATGAACAATGCTGAGACAGAATACTAACCCATACGTTAATGAACAATGCTGTGACAGAATGCTAACCCATACGTTAATGTGACTACACTGAGACAGAATACTAACCCATATGTTAATGAACAATGCTGAGACAGAGTACTAACCCATACGTTAATGTGACTACACTGAGACAGAATACTAACCCATTTGTTAATGAACAATGCTGAGACAGAGTACTAACCCATACGTTAATGTGACTACACCGAGACAGAATACTAACCCATTTGTTAATGAACAATGCTGAGACAGAACACTAACCCATATATTAATGTGACTACACTGAGACAGAATACTAACCCATATGTTAATGAACAATGCTGAGACAGAGTACTAACCCATACGTTAATGTGACTACACTGAGACAGAATACTAACCCATTTGTTAATGAACAATGCTGAGACAGAATACTAACCCATACGTTAATGAACAATGCTGAGACAGAATACTAACCCATACGTTAATGTGACTACACTGAGACAGAATACTAACCCATATGTTAATGAACAATGCTGAGACAGAATACTAACCCATACGTTAATGTGACTACACTGAGACAGAATACTAACCCATTTGTTAATGAACAATGCTGTGACAGAATACTAACCCATACGTTAATGTGACTACACTGAGACAGAGTACTAACCCATTTGTTAATGAACAATGCTGAGACAGAGTACTAACCCATACGTTAATGTGACTACACTGAGACAGAATACTAACCCATTTGTTAATGAACAATGCTGTGACAGAATACTAACCCATACGTTAATGTGACTACACTGAGACAGAGTACTAACCCATTTGTTAATGAACAATGCTGAGACAGAGTACTAACCCATACGTTAATGTGACTATGCTGAGACAGAATACTAACACATACGTTAATGTGACTACACTGACAGAATACTAACCCATACATTAACGTGACTACACTGAGACAGAATACTAACCCATACATTAATGTGACTACACTGAGACAGAATACTAACCCATATGTTAATGAACAATGCTGAGACAGAATACTAACCCATATGTTAATGTGACTACACTGAGACAGAATACTAACCCATACGTTAATGTGACTACACTGAGACAGAATACTAACCCATACATTAATGTGACTACGCCGAGACAGAATACTAACCCATACATTAATGTGACTACACTGAGACAGAATACTAACCCATAAGTTAATGTGACAGAATACTAACCCATATGTTAATGTGACTACACTGAGACAGAATACTAACCCATACATTAACGTGACTACAATGAGACAGAATACTAACCCATATGTTAATGTTACTATGCTGAGACAGAATACTAACCCATATACTAATGTGACTACACTGAGACAGAATACTAACCCATATGTTAATGTGACTATGCTGAGACAGAATACTAACCCATATGTTAATGTGACTATGCTGAGACAGAATACTAACCCATACGTTAATGTGACTACGCTGAGACAGAACACTAACCCATATGTTAATGTGACTACACTGACAGAATACTAACCCATACATTAACATGACTACAATGAGACAGAATACTAACCCATATGTTAATGTGACTATGCTGAGACAGAATACTAACCCATATATTAATGTGACTACACTGAGACAGAATACTAACCCATATGTTAATGTTACTATGCTGAGACAGAACACTAACCCATATGTTAATGTGACTACACTGACAGAATACTAACCCATACATTAACATGACTACAATGAGACAGAATACTAACCCATATGTTAATGTGACTATGCTGAGACAGAATACTAACCCATATATTAATGTGACTACACTGAGACAGAACACTAACCCATAAGGTAATATGACAGAATACCAACCCATATGTCAATGTGACTATGCTGAGACAGAAAACTAACCCATATATTAATGTGACTACACTGAGACAGAATACTAACCCATACGTTAATGTGACTACGCTGAGACAGAATACTAACCCATACGTTAATGTGACTACGCTGAGACAGAATACTAACCCAAACGGTAATGTGACAGAATACTAACCAAAACGTTAATGTGACAGAATACTAACCCATATGTTAATGTGACAGAATACTAACCCATATGTTAATGTGACAGAATACTAACCCATATGTTAATGTGACAGAATACTAACCCATATGTTAATGTGACAGAATACTAACCCATATGTTAATGTGACAGAATACTAACCCATATGTTAATGTGACAGAATACTAACCCATATGTTAATGTGACAGAATACTAACCCATATGTTAATGTGACAGAATACTAACCCATATGTTAATGTGACAGAATACTAACCCATATGTTAATGTGACAGAATACTAACCCATATGTTAATGTGACAGAATACTAACCCATATGTTAATGTGACAGAATACTAACCCATATGTTAATGTGACAGAATACTAACCCATATGTTAATGTGACAGAATACTAACCCATATGTTAATGTGACAGAATACTAACCCATATGTTAATGTGACAGAATACTAACCCATATGTTAATGTGACAGAATACTAACCCATATGTTAATGTGACAGAATACTAACCCATATGTTAATGTCACAGAATACTAACCCATATGTTAATGTGACTACACTGAGACAGAATACTAACCCATATGTTAATGTAACAGAATACAAACCTATATGTTAATGAACAATGCTGAGACAGAGTACTAACCCATACGTTAATGTGACTACACTGAGACAGAATACTAACCCATTTGTTAATGAACAATGCTGAGACAGAATACTAACCCATACGTTAATGAACAATGCTGTGACAGAATGCTAACCCATACGTTAATGTGACTACACTGAGACAGAATACTAACCCATATGTTAATGAACAATGCTGAGACAGAGTACTAACCCATACGTTAATGTGACTACACTGAGACAGAATACTAACCCATTTGTTAATGAACAATGCTGAGACAGAGTACTAACCCATACGTTAATGTGACTACACCGAGACAGAATACTAACCCATTTGTTAATGAACAATGCTGAGACAGAACACTAACCCATATATTAATGTGACTACACTGAGACAGAATACTAACCCATATGTTAATGAACAATGCTGAGACAGAGTACTAACCCATACGTTAATGTGACTACACTGAGACAGAATACTAACCCATTTGTTAATGAACAATGCTGAGACAGAATACTAACCCATACGTTAATGAACAATGCTGAGACAGAATACTAACCCATACGTTAATGTGACTACACTGAGACAGAATACTAACCCATATGTTAATGAACAATGCTGAGACAGAATACTAACCCATACGTTAATGTGACTACACTGAGACAGAATACTAACCCATTTGTTAATGAACAATGCTGTGACAGAATACTAACCCATACGTTAATGTGACTACACTGAGACAGAGTACTAACCCATTTGTTAATGAACAATGCTGAGACAGAGTACTAACCCATACGTTAATGTGACTATGCTGAGACAGAATACTAACACATACGTTAATGTCACAGAATACTAACCCATACGTTAATCTGACTACACTGACAGAATACTAACCCATACATTAACGTGACTACACTGAGACAGAATACTAACCCATACATTAATGTGACTACACTGAGACAGAATACTAACCCATATGTTAATGAACAATGCTGAGACAGAATACTAACCCATATGTTAATGTGACTACACTGAGACAGAATACTAACCCATACATTAGTGTGACTACACTGAGACAGAATACTAACCCATATGTTAATGTGACAGAATACTAACCCATATGTTAATGTGACTACACTGAGACAGAATACTAACCCATACATTAACGTGACTACAATGAGACAGAATACTAACCCATATGTTAATGTGACTATGCTGAGACAGAATACTAACCCATACATTAATGTGACTACGCTGAGACAGAACACTAACCCATATGTTAATATGACAGAATACTAACCCATATGTCAATGTGACTATGAACAATGCTGAGAGCGAGTACTAACCCATACGTTAATGTGACTATTCTGAGACGGAATACTAACCCATATGTTAATGTGACTACACTGACAGAATACTAACCCATACATTAACGTGACTACAATGAGACAGAATACTAACCCATATGTTAATGTGACTATGCTGAGACGAATACTAACCCATACATTAATGTGACTACACTGAGACAGAATACTAACCCATATGTTAATGAACAATGCTGAGACAGAGTACTAACCCATTTGTTAATGAACAATGCTGAGACAGAGTACTAACCCATACGTTAATGTGACTACACCGAGACAGAATACTAACCCATTTGTTAATGAACAATGCTGAGACAGAGTACTAACCCATACGTTAATGTGACTATGCTGAGACAGAATACTAACCCATACGTTAATGTGACTACACTGACAGAATACTAACCCATACATTAACGTGCCTACACTGAGACAGAATACTAACCCATACATTAATGTGACTACACTGAGACAGAATACTAACCCATATGTTAATGAACAATGCTGAGACAGAATACTAACCCATATGTTAATGTGACTATGCTGAGACAGAATACTCACCCATACATTAATGTGACTACACTGAGACAGAATACTAACCCATATGTTAATGTGACTATGCTGAGACAGAATACTAACCCATACATTAATGTGACTATGCTGAGACAGAATACTAACCCATATGTTAATGTGACTACACTGAGACAGAATACTAACCCATACGTTAATGTGACTACACTGAGACAGAATACTAACCCATATGTTAATGTGACAGAATACTAACCCATATGTTAATGTGACTACACTGAGACAGAATACTAACCCATACATTAACGTGACTACAATGAGACAGAATACTAACCCATATGTTAATGTGACTATGCTGAGACAGAATACTAACCCATACATTAATGTGACTACGCTGAGACAGAACACTAACCCATATGTCAATGTGACTATGAACAATGCTGAGAGCGAGTACTAACCCATACGTTAATGTGACTATTCTGAGACGGAATACTAACCCATACATTAATGTGACTACACTGAGACAGAATACTAACCCATATGTTAATATGACAGAATACTAACCCATATGTTAATGTGACTATGCTGAGACAGAATACTAACCCATATATTAATGTGACTACACTGAGACAGAATACTAACCCATATGTTAATGTGACTATGCTGAGACAGAATACTCACCCATACATTAATGTGACTACACTGAGACAGAATACTAACCCATATGTTAATGTGACTATGCTGAGACAGAATACTAACCCATACATTAATGTGACTATGCTGAGACAGAATACTAACCCATATGTTAATGTGACTACACTGACAGAATACTAACCCATACATTAATGTGACTACACTGAGACAGAATACTAACCCATATGTTAATATGACAGAATACTGACCCATATGTAAATGTGACTACACTGAGACAGAATACTAACCCATATGTTAATGTGACAGAATACTAACCCATATGTTAATGTGACAGAATACTAACCCATATGTTAATGTGACAGAATACTAACCCATATGTTAATGTGACAGAATACTAACCCATATGTTAATGTGACAGAATACTAACCCATATGTTAATGTGACAGAATACTAACCCATATGTTAATGTGACAGAATACTAACCCATGTGTTAATGTGACAGAATACTAACCCATGTGTTAATGTGACAGAATACTAACCCATATGTTAATGTGACTACACTGAGACAGAATACTAACCCATATGTTAATGTGACTATGCTGAGACAGAATACTAACCCATATGTTAATGTAACAGAATACTAACCCATATGTTAATGTGACAGAATACTAACCCATATGTTAATGTGACAGAATACTAACCCATATGTTAATGTGACAGAATACTAACCCATATGTTAATGTGACAGAATACTAACCCATATGTTAATGTGACAGAATACTAACCCATATGTTAATGTGACAGAATACTAACCCATATGTTAATGTGACAGAATACTAACCCATATGTTAATGTGACAGAATACTAACCCATATGTTAATGTGACAGAATACTAACCCATGTGTTAATGTGACAGAATACTAACCCATATGTTAATGTGACTACACTGAGACAGAATACTAACCCATATGTTAATGTAACAGAATACTAACCCATATGTTAATGTGACAGAATACTAACCCATATGTTAATGTGACTATGCCGAGACAGAATACTAACCCATATGTTAATGTAACAGAATACTAACCCATAGGTTAATGTGACAGAATACTAACCCATATGTTAATGTGACAGAATACTAACCCATATGTTAATGTGACAGAATACTAACCCATATGTTAATGTGACAGAATACTAACCCATATGTTAATGTGACAGAATACTAACCCATATGTTAATGTGACAGAATATTAACCCATATGTTAATGTGATTACGCTGAGACAATACTAACTCATATGTTAATGAACAATGCTGAGACAGAGTACTAACCCATACGTTAATGTAACTACGTAGCTTTGTAGTTCTTTAATTACACTAACTACTTTCCAGAGAGTCTGAGAAAACCCTGAAAGTCCACTGGTCTTTGTAGTTCTTTAGTCATTCATCACGCCTCTCGTAGAACAGCAAAGTGATTCATTTTACAAGTTCCAGTTTGTTTACTCATAGATGACTGTCGAATTGTTACCTTCTCCTGTTGACAGATATAGGGTTGGACTGCACTTCATAAGATAACAATGTTAGTTAGCTTGAATACTTTATTCAGAGGCAAAGAAGGGTGTCTTGTGTGTGAAAATGGCCTAGAGAGCAATAAAACCCCAGAGCTTTTTCTCACAATTGTGTTTCAGTGTCGTTTGTTTGAGAAGAAACCCCACAACTGTTGATGGGCTGGGTTAGGTTTATATTTCTGCTTCAACTCACTGAGTAAGTGGAGCCTCTCTCTCGCTGTGTGTGTGTGTGTGTGTGTGTGTGTGTGTGTGTGTGTGTGTGTGTGTGTGTGTGTGTGTGTGTGTGTGTGTGTGTGTGTGTGTGTGTGTGTGTGTGTGTGTGTGTGTGTGTGTGTGACCTTGCAGTCTCACAGGAAACATCTGGGAAGAATCAGGCTGGAGGGAGGGACGCACAACCACAGGTTCTCACACACACACTCACACTATACACAGGGGGAGTAGAGGAGGGAGGACCACAGGTTATGAACATTGCTCCTGCTATACTGCCAGCGTCATACAAACCACAGGGCTCTGCAGGTCCCAAACAGCTACACTGTATTTAGAAGGTCTTCTGGAACCTTCCAATCCCTCTCTGATAAAGAGTTAACGCTCTATATTCAGTTCTACATCAACCCCATCTATATTCAGTTCTACATCAACCCCATCTATATTCAGTTCTACATCAACCCCAGTCAGCCCATCTATATTCAGTTCTACATCAACCCCATCTATATTCAGTTCTACATCAACCCCATCTATATTCAGTTCTACATCAACCCCATCTATATTCAGTTCTACATCAACCCCATCTATATTCAGTTCTACATCAACCCCATCTATATTCAGTTCTACATCAACCCCAGTCGACCCATCTATATTCAGTTCTACATCAACCCCAGTCGGCCCATCTATATTCAGTTCTACATCAACCCCATCTATATTCAGTTCTACATCAACCCCAGTCGACCCATCTATATTCAGTTCTACATCAACCCCAGTCGGCCCATCTATATTCAGTTCTACATCAACCCCATCTATATTCAGTTCTACATCAACCCCATCTATATTCAGTTCTACATCAACCCCATCTATATTCAGTTCTACATCAACCCCATCTATATTCAGTTCTACATCAACCCCATCTATATTCAGTTCTACATCAACCCCATCTATATTCAGTTCTACATCAACCCCATCTATATTCAGTTCTACATCAACCCCATCTATATTCAGTTCTACATCAACCCCATCTATATTCAGTTCTACATCAACCCCATCTATATTCAGTTCTACATCAACCCCATCTATATTCAGTTCTACATCAACCCCATCTATATTCAGTTCTACATCAACCCCATCTATATTCAGTTCTACATCAACCCCATCTATATTCAGTTCTACATCAACCCCATCTATATTCAGTTCTACATCAACCCCATCTATATTCAGTTCTACATCAACCCCAGTCAGCCCATCTATATTCAGTTCTACATCAACCGGGCTGTAGTCATGGAGCTGTAGTCATGGAGCTGTAGTCGTGGGGCTGTAGTCGTGGGGCTAAAGCTGTAGTCGTGGAGCTGTAGTCGTGGGGCTAAAGCTGTAGTCGTGGAGCTGTAGTCGTGGGGCTAAAGCTGTAGTCGTGGGGCTGTAGTCGTGGGGCTGTAGTCGTGGGGCTAAAGCTGTAGTCGTGGGGCTGTAGTCGTGGGGCTAAAGCTGTAGTCGTGGGGCTGTAGTCGTGGGGCTAAAGCTGTAGTCGTGGGGCTAAAGCTGTAGTCGTGGGGCTAAAGCTGTAGTCGTGGGGCTGTAGTCGTGGGGCTGTAGTCGTGGGGCTAAAGCTGTAGTCGTGGGGCTGTAGTCGTGGGGCTGTAGTCGTGGGGCTGTAGTCGTGGGGCTGTAGTCGTGGGGCTAAAGCTGTAGTCGTGGGGCTGTAGTCGTGGGGCTAAAGATGTAGTCGTGGGGCTAAAGCTGTAGTCGTGGGGCTAAAGCTGTAGTCGTGGGGCTAAAGCTGTAGTCGTGGGGCTGTAGTCGTGGGGCTGTAGTCGTGGGGCTGTAGTCGTGGGGCTGTAGTCGTGGAGCTGTAGTCGTGGGGCTAAAGCTGTAGTCGTGGGGCTAAAGCTGTAGTCGTGGGGCTAAAGCTGTAGTCGTGGGGCTAAAGCTGTAGTCGTGGGGCTGTAGTCGTGGGGCTAAAGCTGTAGTCGTGGCGCTGTAGTCGTGGCGCTAAAGCTGTAGTCGTGGCGCTGTAGTCGTGGGGCTGTAGTCGTGGCGCTGTAGTCGTGGCGCTGTAGTCGTGGCGCTGTAGTCGTGGCGCTGTAGTCGTGGCGCTAAAGCTGTAGTCATGGCGCTGTAGTCGTGGCGCTAAAGCTGTAGTCGTGGGGCTGTAGTCGTGGCGCTGTAGTCGTGGCGCTGTAGTCGTGGCGCTGTAGTCGTGGCGCTGTAGTCGTGGCGCTGTAGTCGTGGGGCTGTAGTCGTGGGGCTGTAGTCGTGGCGCTGTAGTCGTGGCGCTGTAGTCGTGGCGCTGTAGTCGTGGCGCTGTAGTCGTGGCGCTAAAGCTGTAGTCATGGAGCTCATGCAGACAGACAGGGACAGCTAACAGGAGAGTAACTGCAGCAGGGAACACGACAGAGGGAGAGAGACGGGCAGTAGCAGGCTTCCAGCCCACAGCCATCTGACTGACAGGATAAGGGCTCTTTGTTTTGAGAAAGAGAAAATGGCCCCCGCTGCCTGTCGTCTGAACTCCAGTCAACAACACAGAGCGGTTTGTCTTACAATTCAACAAGTCTACATTTTCATGGTTTTGCTGCTGAACTGACCAGGGAGGGAAATATTACCCTCGTTTCCACGTTACAGGGTCTTGTGACAAAGGTTGCTTGTTTTCCTGTGTCCCTCACCCCTAAGCCCGAGGGCCCAGGTCTGCCCTGACTGACTAACACCATAATAGAAACCAGAGAGAGAACTAGGTGCAGCCCAGCACCAGAATGAAGGGTCAGGTTGCAGCTAACAGGCACACACAAAGCTGCAGGTTATTGCCACGGCAACACACACAGGCACACATGATACAACATCCCTAGACGTTGCCCTCTGTCTGTCGCCATTGTTTCATTCACACCTTTACTCCACACACATACAGAGACACATTACAAAGCTCTCTCTCACCCTCCATTTGGCAAATCTGACAATGCTCCTGATTCCTGCTTACAAGCTAAAATTCAAAACAGGAAGTATCAGTGACGATCTCAATACAGATGTGGTACAATGAAGCTAAGCTACAGGACTGTTTTGCTAGCACAGACTATGGAATGTGTTCCGGGACTTATCCGATGGTATTGAGTAGTTTACCACATCAGTCACCAGTTTCATTAATACGTGCATTGACTGTGTCGTCCCCACAGTGACCGCACGTACATTTCCCAACCAGAAGCCATGGATTACAGGCAACATCCGCACTGAGCTAAAGGCTATAGCTGCCGCTTCCAAGGACGGGACACTAACCAGGACGCTTATGAAAACAATCCTGCTATGCCATCAAACAGGCAAAGCATCAATACAGGACTAAGATCAAATCATACCATACCAGCTCTGACGCTCATCAGATGTGGCAGGAGCTGCAAACTATCACGGATTACATTGGGAAACCCAGCTGCGAGCATTCCAGTGACACTGTCCAAAATATACCTAAATCAGTAACACAACACTTATTCAAGACAGCAGCAGAGTGAAGTTGACATCATTACCCAGAATGAACCTGGTTATCTGAAGAACTACAGACTTGGTGCTGGAAAACGGCACCTACTTTTATTGCAAGTTAGTTTACGACTGCAGAACTATGCCGTATGATACAACATCCCTAGACGTTGCCCTCCGTCTGTCACCAATGAGGCGTTAAAACTACTGATCTGGAAGCTGTAATAAATCAGATAAGAGATAACCCTTGCTATCCCATTTAGACAGTACTATCTTCTGTTGAGACAAACCGCTCAAAAGGTTAAAAAAGGACAATTGTCATGTGCCAAAAAAAACAGTATATGTCTAACCTTTATTTAACTAGGCAAGTCAGTTAAGAACAAATTCTTATTTACAATGACGGCCATACACCGGCCAAACCCCTAATCAGGACGACGTTGGGCCAATTGTGCGCCGCCCTATGGGACTCCCGATCACGGCCGGTTGTGATGCAGCCCGGGATCGAACCAGGGTCTGTAGTGATGCCTTAGAGTTATGTTAGTTTAACCAACTGTGATATGATCCTGTCTGTCTGTCTGTCTGTCTGACCGCGTCTGTCTGTCTGACCGCCCCCCAGCCTACCTGTCTGTCTGCCTGTCCCCCAGCCTACCTGCCTGTCTGACCGCCCCCCAGCCTACCTGTCTGCCTGCCTGCCCCCCAGCCTGTCTGTCTGTCTGCCTGCCCCCCAGCCTGTCTGTCTGTCTGCCTGTCCCCCAGCCTGTCTGTCTGCCTGACTACCTGCCCCCCAGCCTACCTGTCTGTCTGCCCCCCAGCCTACCTGTCTGCCTGCCTGCCCCCCAGCCTACCTGTCTGCCTGCCTGCCCCCCAGCCTGTCTGTCTGCCTGCCTGCCCCCCAGCCTGTCTGTCTGTCTGCCTGCCCCCCAGCCTGTCTGTCTGTCTGCCTGTCCCCCAGCCTGTCTGTCTGTCTGACCACCCCCCAGCCTACCTGTCTGCCTGACTACCTGCCCCCCAGCCTACCTGTATGTCTGACCGCCCCCCAGCCTACCTGTCTGTCTGCCCCCCAGCCTACCTGTCTGCCTGCCTGCCTGCCCCCCAGCCTGTCTGACCGCTCCCCAGCCTACCTGTCTGCCTGACTACCTGCCCCCCAGCCTACCTGTCTGACCGCCCCCCAGCCTACCTGTCTGTCTGACCGCCCCCCAGCCTACCTGTCTGCCTGACCGCCCCCCAGCCTACCTGTCTGCCTGACCGCCCCCCCAGCCTACCTGTCTGCCTGACCGCCCCCCCAGCCTACCTGTCTGCCTGACCGCCCCCCAGCCTACCTGTCTGCCTGACTACCTGCCCCCCAGCCTACCTGTCTGCCTGACTACCTGCCCCCCAGCCTACCTGTCTGCCTGACTACCTGCCCCCCAGCCTACCTGTCTGCCTGACTACCTGCCCCCCAGCCTACCTGTCTGCCTGACTACCTGCCCCCCAGCCTACCTGTCTGCCTGACCGCCCCCCAGCCTACCTGTCTGTCTGACCGCCCCCCAGCCTACCTGTCTGCCTGCCCCCCAGCCTACCTGTCTGCCTGCCCCCCAGCCTACCTGTCTGCCTGCCCCCCAGCCTACCTGTCTGCCTGCCCCCCAGCCTACCTGTCTGCCTGCCCCCCAGCCTACCTGTCTGCCTGCCCCCCAGCCTACCTGTCTGCCTGCCCCCCAGCCTACCTGTCTGCCTACCCCCCAGCCTACCTGTCTGTCTGACCGCCCCCAGCCTACCTGTCTGTCTGACCGCCCCCAGCCTACCTGTCTGTCTGACCGCCCCCAGCC
The DNA here is from genome assembly GCF_029448725.1 of Salvelinus fontinalis. Lineage (NCBI taxonomy): Eukaryota > Metazoa > Chordata > Actinopteri > Salmoniformes > Salmonidae > Salvelinus > Salvelinus fontinalis. The sequence continues at coordinate 57,652,195 of NC_074682.1, read as the reverse complement.
TACCTGTCTGTCTGACCGCCCCCAGCCTACCTGTCTGTCTGACCGCCCCCCAGCCTACCTGTCTGTCTGACCGCCCCCCAGCCTACCTGTCTGACTGCCCCCCAGCCTACCTGTCTGACTGCCCCCCAGCCTACCTGTCTGTCTGCCCCCCAGCCTACCTGTCTGTCTGCCCCCCAGCCTACCTGTCTGTCTGCCTGACTGCCTACCTGTCTGTCTGCCTGACTGCCTACCTGTCTGTCTGCCTGACTGCCTGCCCCTCAGCCTACCTGTCTGTCTGCCCCTCAGCCTACCTGTCTGTCTGCCCCCCAGCCTAACTGTCTGTCTGCCCCCCAGCCTAACTGTCTGTCTGCCCCCCAGCCTACCTGTCTGCCTGCCCCCCAGCCTACCTGTCTGCCTGCCCCCCAGCCTACCTGCCTGCCTGCCCCCCAGCCTACCTGTCTGTCTGACCGCCCCCAGCCTACCTGTCTGTCTGACCGCCCCCAGCCTACCTGTCTGTCTGACCGCCCCCCAGCCTACCTGTCTGTCTGACCGCCCCCCAGCCTACCTGTCTGTCTGACCGCCCCCCAGCCTACCTGTCTGTCTGACCGCCCCCCAGCCTACCTGTCTGTCTGACCGCCCCCCAGCCTACCTGTCTGACTGCCCCCCAGCCTACCTGTCTGTCTGCCTGACTGCCTGCCCCGCAGCCTACCTGTCTGTGGTGACGAAGTGCTGTCATTGTTTGGTCTGTCTTATGGAGGGCTCCTAATTAACACATTCCCAGGTCGTAACACATACCATATACCGGGGTATTTGGAAAAAGCCACGGAAATGGTTTTTCAATACCGTGAAAACGTTATTATTAGTTTTTCAATACATTTTAGTATTTGTTGATACTTTTTTATTATTTAAAATGATAAAGATTACCGTAGAAAAGTTGAGCCAGTCACGTGTTTGTTTGTCAAGCGAGCTGGCGAATCAATAGCATTCTTTATCTATTGGCGAGTCTCTGTTATTGTAATTCGTTTGTTTTCACTCATTAGCATTTAATTAAGAGGGTCTATGTAATTTGGCAATTAGTTTGTGCAATTTATTTTGTTGTTACATTCTGATAGAGGCTCAATGGGCTTTTCTTATGTTTTTAGCAGCCCCTTGTGTGCTTTGCCGGTATTACCGTAAATCCCGGTATGAGAAAATCTGGATTCCGCCCAAGATTACCAGGTTGTTAACAAGCACTAGATGCTGATCCTGGACTACAGGAAACGGACGGAAGAGCATGGCTCCGTTCACATCGACGGGGTTCTGCTCTGTCTAGACACCATGGTACGTAAAAAAAAAAACTATTCCTTTGTTATTTTAAGATCACGACTTCTCACTACATAACAGTTTTGTCGTTATCACGAAATCATCCAAAAGTACAACACGTCACACATTCATTTGTTCAGATGTACGATAACCACCTCATCAAGGAGCCAGCATAGATAGATAGCTAATATGACTACCTAACTAAAAGGAGGGGAGGAGAGGAGAGGAGAAGACAAGCAGGGGAGGGGAAGAGAGGAGAGGAGAAGACAAGCAGGGGAGGGGAAGAGAGGAGAGGAGAAGACAAGCAGGGAAGGGGAAGGAGAGGAGAAGACAAGCAGGGAAGGAGAGGAGAAGACAAGCAGGGAAGGAGAGGAGAAGACAAGCAGGGAAGGAGAGGAGAAGACAAGCAGGGAAGGAGAGGAGAAGACAAGCAGGGAAAGAGAGGAGAAGACAAGCAGGGAAGGAGAGGAGAAGACAAGCAGGGAAGGAGAGGAGAAGACAAGCAGGGAAGGAGAGGAGAAGACAAGCAGGGAAGGAGAGGAGAAGACAAGCAGGGAAGGAGAGGAGAAGACAAGCAGGGAAGGAGAGGAGAAGACAAGCAGGGAAGGAGAGGAGAAGACAAGCAGGGAAGGAGAGGAGAAGACAAGCAGGGAAGGAGAGGAGAAGACAAGCAGGGAAGGAGAGGAGAAGACAAGCAGGGAAGGAGAGGAGAAGACAAGCAGGGAAGGAGAGGAGAAGACAAGCAGGGAAGGAGAGGAGAAGACAAGCAGGGAAGGAGAGGAGAAGACAAGCAGGGAAGGAGAGGAGAAGACAAGCAGGGAAGGAGAGGAGAAGACAAGCAGGGAATGGGAGGAGAAGACAAGCAGGGAAGGAGAGGAGAAGACAAGCAGGGAATGGGAGGAGAGGAGAAGAAGACAAGCAGGGAAGGAGAGGAGAAGACAAGCAGGGAATGGGAGGAGAGGAGAAGAAGACAAGCAGGGAAGGAGAGGAGAAGACAAGCAGGGAATGGGAGGAGAGGAGAAGACGACAAGCAGGGAATGGGAGGAGAGGAGAAGACGACAAGCAGGGGAGGGGAGGAGAGGAGAAGACGACAAGCAGGGGAGGGGAGGAGAAGCAGGGGGGGGGGGGGGGAGACGACAAGCAGGGGAGAAGACGACAAGCAGGGGAGGGGAGGAGAAGCAGGGGGGGGAAAGATGACAAGCAGGGGAGCGAGGGGAGGGGAGAAGACGACAAGCAGGGGAGGGGAGGGGAGGAGAAGCAGGGAAGGGGAGGAGAAGACAAGCAGGGGGGGGGGGAAAGACGACAAGCAGGGGAGCGAGGGGAGGGGAGGAGAAGACAAGCAGGGGTGGGGAGGGGAGGAGAAGCAGGGAAGGGGAGGAGAAGACAAGCAGGGGGGGGGAGAAGACGACAAGCAGGAAGGCAGAAATGTGTTATGTGGGCAGCAGCCTCAACCACCAGGGCTGCATCCTCACATGGCACCCTATTCCCTATATAACCTATATTATTCTATATAGTGCACTACCTTTTGACCTAGTTGTGCCATTTGAGAAGCAGCCCGGAAACATAGGGAGGGCATGGTCAGCCCCCGCCAGCTCCACAGCCCAGCCATGGTACGTGAGGAATGAATAGAGCCATGACAACCTCCCGGCAGAGCAATCTCTCTCAGGTCATCCAGGATTACTAATGTTTACAACTAACTACTGTTTATGGCTGGCGGCACAGCCCTCACGTGGCCCCTCTGACAACAGTGGACATCTGCAATACTTTTGGAAACGTTGACATTCCTGCACCGAAGGCAACATTCCAATAAGATGGTAGAAATGCATGTGAAGAAAACTTAACGTCATCTGCAGAAATCTGTCACTTTGTGTGTGTTTCCTTACAGCTGTGCAGCAAACAGCCGGCTCATCTTGGCCACGTGTTGGTTGTCACAGTCTTGGTCATCATTGTCCTGTTGGTCCTGTCCTGTGCTGTGGCTGAGACTGTGCTTCCTCTTGCCGGGGCTGATGGGAGGAGGACCTGTCCGGTGACTATGGTTGGTGCCGCCAGATGATGACAGGGACATGGACTGGTGCATCCTGGGGTCACCTCGCAGCGCTGCTTCGCCTGGATGGGGAGAGAGAAGACAACATGTAGGAGTCTTGTTCTCAAAATGGGGAGGAAGTGTATCTTCAACATTAAAACATAGCTTCCTGAGGAAAGACTGACCTTCTCCAGAGACATGTCGAGGTAGGTAATACATCTCTACACAATCACAGCAAGGAAAAACCCCTCTACAACAACACTACGGCCACTCAGAAAAACAAACACCCTCCCGGGTTTTAAACTGTGAAATCCTCTTCCATTTCAACCTAATTTCACTTGGGATTCCAGGAATATGGTTGAACCAAGTGACTGATGCGGACGGACAGTAAAAAGTTATTCTCTAACTTTCTTCTGATCACGTCCACATGGTTGTTAAACATAAATGAGAATAATTCAGCTCGATTACAGCACCGTGGAATAATCCAGCTCGATTACAGCACCGTGGAATAATCCAGCTCGATTACAGCACCGTGGAATAATCCAGCTCGATTACAGCACCGTGGAATAATCCAGCTCGATTACAGCACCGTGGAATAATCCAGCTCGATTACAGCACCGTGGAATAATCCAGCTCGATTACAGCACCGTGGAATAATCCAGCTCGATTACAGCACCGTGGAATAATCCAGCTCGATTACAGCACCGTGGAATAATCCAGCTCGATTACAGCACCGTGGAATAATCCAGCTCGATTACAGCACCGTGGAATAATCCAGCTCGATTACAGCACCGTGGAATAATCCAGCTCGATTACAGCACCGTGGAATAATCCAGCTCGATTACAGCACCGTGGAATAATCCAGCTCGATTACAGCACCGTGGAATAATCCAGCTCGATTACAGCACCGTGGAATAATCCAGCTCGATTACAGCACCGTGGAATAATCCAGCTCGATTACAGCACCGTGGAATAATCCAGCTCGATTACAGCACCGTGGAATAATCCAGCTCGATTACAGCACCGTGGAATAATCCAGCTCGATTACAGCACCGTGGAATAATCCAGCTCGATTACAGCACCTTGGAATAATCCAGCTCGATTACAGCACCGTGGAATAATCCAGCTCGATTACAGCACCGTGGAATAATCCAGCTCGATTACAGCACCGTGGAATAATCCAGCTCGATTACAGCACCGTGGAATAATCCAGCTCGATTACAGCACCGTGGAATAATCCAGCTCGATTACAGTACCGTGGAATAATTCAGCTCGATTACAGTACCGTGGAATAATTCAGCTCGATTACAGTACCGTGGAATAATTCAGCTCGATTACAGTACCGTGGAATAATTCAGCTCAATTACAGTACCGTGGAATAATTCAGCTCGATTACAGTACCGTGGAATAATTCAGCTCGATTACAGTACCGTGGAATAATTCAGCTCGATTACAGTACCGTGGAATAATTCAGCTCGATTACAGTACCGTGGAATAATTCAGCTCGATTACAGTACCGTGGAATAATTCAGCTCGATTACAGTACCGTGGAATAATTCAGCTCGATTACAGTACCGTGGAATAATTCAGCTCGATTACAGTACCGTGGAATAATTCAGCTCGATTACAGTACCGTGGAATAATTCAGCTCGATTACAGTACCGTGGAATAATTCAGCTCGATTACAGTACCGTGGAATAATTCAGCTCGATTACAGTACCGTGGAATAATTCAGCTCGATTACAGCACCGTGGAATAATTCAGCTCGATTACAGCACCGTGGAATAATTCAGCTAGATTACAGCACCGTGGAATAATTCAGCTAGATTACAGTACCGTGGAATAATTCAGCTAGATTACAGTACCGTGGAATAATTCAGCTAGATTACAGTACCGTGGAGCAGCTGGGAATGGTACTTCACTACTGTGTTAAAAAGTGTACACTAACCACACAGATAATGTTTTATTGTCTTATTTAGCATCAAACCGTCCGGTAAACATTGTAAAACACTTTGCTGAATGTTGAATGTCCTAGCAATGGTAGGTCTGCAGGAAAACTGGTTTGAAATGGAATGAATAACGAAAACATGTTAGAATACATGATGTATGCTGTTCCTTCTTGGTCCCAGAAAATAGCAAAGCATAGCAGAGAGTTCGTGGTGTTTGTGTGTGTGTGGGAGAGGGGGGGGGGAGACGACGACAGGAAAAGTACTACTGGCAACATGTACGCACGGGGACTTTCCACTAGATGAGTTTATCCCAGTGTTACACTCACTCAACTCTGAGAAGCATTTTACTGAGCGGAGTTTACGTGTCATGTGAAACATTTCAAATCAGATCATTACAACACACACACACATCTCCTGTCCGTTAACAACGCACAGCATTGTTCACCTCACCAATTCACAGTAGTCACATTGTCAATCTAGGCCTAGGGGGGGGGGGTCATACAACTCAATGCAAAGTATTGTTCACAGAAATAAAATAAACACGAAATACTAGGGGGGAAACAATCCAGTCCATTCTTATTGGGAAACAATTGAAACAACGAGTATTGAAATGGAATGAACTAAGAGCATTTAGAAATGTCTAGAATGTGCAGAGGGAGCCTTCTAAACAAGCGGCCCATTTTCCTGACTGGCGTGTTTCTGCTAGTCAGAGCGCTCCATGGCAACGGAGGTGACATCATTGTTTTTGGCAGGAGAGAGAGAGAGAGAGAGAGCGCGAGAAAGAGGGAGAGAAAGAGACAGCGAAAAAGCGAAAGATTGAGAAAGAGAAGAGGTAATTAAGAGAATAGTTTAGTGGGACGGTCTGACTTTAACCATCCACTAACAGCACAGCCTACAAGCTACAGCCTACAAGCTACAGCCTACAAGCTACAGCCTACAAGCTACAGCCTACAAGCTACAGCCTACAAGCTACAGCCTACAAGCTACAAGCTACAAGCTACAGCCTACAAGCTACAGCCTACAAGCTACAGCCTACAAGCTACAGCCTACAAGCTACAGCCTACAAGCTACAGCCTACAAGCTACAGCCTACAAGCTACAGCCTACAAGCTACAGCCTTACTATCCAGCCAGCCAAACACTCATAACAAAACACAGCCACTAAAAACAAACCAACGAAGCCACTCACAACACAAGAGCAGCACCCACCCGTAGCACGCGCTCCAGCTGGTATATCTCACTGGTCATCCCCAAAGCCAAATCCTCCTTTGGCCGCCTTTCCTTCCAGTTCTCTGCTGCCAGTGACTGGAACGAATTGCAAAAATTACTGAAGCTGGAGACTCATATCTCCCTCACTAACTTTAAACATCAGCTGTCAGAGCAGCTCACAGATCACTGCACCTGTACATAGCCCATCTGTAAATAGCCCATCCAACTACCTCATCCCCATATTGTATTTATTTATCTTCCTCCCCAGTATCTTTACCTGCACATTCATCTTGTGCACATCTACCATTCCAGTGTTTATTGCTAAATTGTAATTATTTCGCCACTGTGGCCTATTTATTGCCTTACCTCCCTTATCTTACCTCATTTGCACACACTGTATATAGATTTTTCTATTGTGTTATTGACTGTATGTTTGTTTATCCCATGTGTAACTCTGTGTTGTTTGTGTCGCACTGCTTTGCTTTATCTTGGCCAGGTCACAGTTGTAAATGAGAACTTGTTCTCAACTGGCCTACCTGGTTAAATAAAGGTTAAATAAAAAAATAAAAAAACATTTAAACACAGCACAGCCACTCACAACACAACGAGTCAACTACAGCCCGACGAGCCATCCAACAACAAGTCAACTACAGCCCGACGAGCCATCCAACAACAAGTCAACTACAGCCCGACGAGTCATCCAACAACAAGTCAACTACAGCCCGACGAGTCATCCAACAACAAGTCAACTACAGCCCGACGAGTCATCCAACAACAAGTCAACTACAGCCCGACGAGTCATCCAACAACAAGTCAGCTACAGCCCGACGAGTCATCCAACAACAAGTCAGCTACAGCCTGACGAGCCATCCAACAACAAGTCAACTACAGCCCGACGAGCCATCCAACAACAAGTCAACTACAGCCCGACGAGTCATCCAACAAGTCAACTACAGCCCGACGAGTCATCCAACAAGTCAACTACAGCCCGACGAGCCATCCAACAACAAGTCAACTACAGCCCGACGAGTCATCGAACAACAAGTCAGCTACAGCCCGACGAGCCATCCAACAACAAGTCAGCTACAGCCCGACGAGTCATTCAACAACAAGTCAACTACAGCCCGACGAGCCATCCAACAACAAGTCAACTACAGCCCGACGAGCCATCCAACAAGTCAACTACAGCCCGACGAGTCATCGAACAACAAGTCAACTACAGCCCGACGAGTCATTCAACAACAAGTCAGCTACAGCCCGACGAGACATCCAACAAGTCAACTACAGCCCGACGAGTCATTCAACAACAAGTCAACTACAGCCCGACGAGCCATCCAACAACAAGTCAACTACAGCCCGACGAGCCATCCAACAACAAGTCAGCTACAGCCTGACGAGCCATCCAACAACAAGTCAACTACAGCCCGACGAGTCATTCAACAACAAGTCAACTACAGCCCGACGAGCCATCCAACAACAAGTCAACTACAGCCCGACGAGTCATCGAACAACAAGTCAGCTACAGCCTGACTATCCTGCCACGTAACATTGACATGTAAAACAACGAGTACGCATGTCAACAATGTACACTGAAACGGGACTCCATAAACCCAATTCACCAATACGCCTCGTTAAGAGTGCATCGGTCCTCAGAACCCAATCGACCGCTCAGAAAACCGGTTCAATCCGATTCAAAATGTTACAAACGGATCCAAATGTAGCAAAACGGTTTAGATCATATCGGCCATTCTACCTGGTCTGTCACCTGGTCTGTCACCTGGTCTGTCACCTGGTCTGTCACCTGGTCTGTCACCTGGTCTGTCACCTGGTCTGTCACCTGGTCTGTCACCTGGTCTGTCACCTGGTCTGACACCTGGTCTGTCACCTGGTCTGTCACCTGGTCTGACAACTGATCAAAACAAAATGTTATTTGTCACATGGGCCGAATACAAAAAAAGATGGAGACCTTACAGTGAACTGCTTACAAGACTAGCTGCGTTGTTGTCTGCATGCGATTGGCTGTGGTCTTGGGGGCGTCACACATCCTGGGAGACAGGGCTGCCTGCTTACTTACAAGCCCTTAACCAACAACGCCTTACTTTAAGAAAAAAGTGTTAAGAAAGGCAATACTAAATAAACTGAACAATAATTTTTTGTTGTTGAAAAATAACAATTATAGATAATATATAATAATAAATAAATAAAATAACAGAAACAAAGCTATATTTAGGGTACATGTGCGGGGGCAAAGGTTAGTGGCTGTAATATATACACTACCAGTCAAAAGTTTGGACACCTACTTATTCCAGGGTTTTTCTTTATTTTTTACAATTTTCTACATTATAAAATAATAGTGAAGACATCAAAACTATGAAATAAAACACATGTAGTAACCAAAAGTGTTAAACAAATCAGAAAACATTTGATATATTTATTTGAGATACTTCAAATAGCCTTGATGACAGCTTTGCACACTCTTGGCATTCTCTCAACCAGCTGCATGAAGTAATCACCTGGAATGGATTACAATTGACTGGTGTGGCTTGTTAAAAGTTACTTTGTGGAATTTATTTCCTTCTTAATGCGTTTGAGCCAATCAGTTGTGCTGTGACAAGGTAGGGGTGATATACAGAGGAAAGCCGTATTTGGTAAAAGACGAAGTCCATATTATGGCAAGAAAAGCTCAAATAAGCAAAGAGAAACAACAGTCCATCATTACTTTAAGACATGAAGGTCAGTCAATCCGGAACATTTCAAGAACTTTGATAGTTTCTTCAAGTGCAGTCGCAAGAATCATCAAGCGCTATGATGAAACTGGCTCTCATTTACATTTTAGTCATTTAGCAGACGCTCTTATCCAGAGCGACTTACAGTAGAGTGCATACATTTTATTACATTTTTTTTTTTTTTTTTACATACTGAGACAAGGATATCCCTACCGGCCAAACCCTCCCTAACCCGGGCAGTCCTCTCATGAGGACTGCCACAGGAAAGGAAGAGGCAGAGTTACCTAAGCTGCAGAGGATAAGTTCATTAGAGTTACCAGCCTCAGAAATTGCAGCCCAAATAAATGCTTCACAGAGTTCAAGTAACAGACACATCTCAACATCAACTGTTCAAAGGAGACTGCGTGAATCAGGCCTTATTTAACTAGGCAAGTCAGTTAAGAACAAATTCTTATTTACAGCGGAATGCCAAGAGTGTGCAAAGCTGTCATCAAGGCAAAAGGGTGGCTATTTGAAGAGTCTCAAATATAAAATAAATGTTGATTTGTTTAACACTTTTTTGGTTACTACATGATTCCATGTGTGTTATTTCATAGTTTTGATGTCTTCACTATTATTCTACAATTAAGAAATTAGTTTTAAAAAATTAAGAAAAACCCTGAAATGAGTAGGTGTTCTAAAACTTTGACCGCTAGTGTGTGTGTATCCATGGATACCGTATCTCTATCTGTGTGTGTGATATACAGTTGAAGTCGGACGATAACATACACCTAGGTTGGAGTCATTAAAACTTGTTTTTCAACCACTCCACACATTTCATGTTAACAAACTATAGTTTTGGCAAGTCGGTTAGGACATCTACTTTGTGCATGACAAGTAATTTTTCCAACAATTGTTTACAGACAGATTATTTGACTTATAATTCACTGTATAACAATTCCAGTGGGTCAGAAGTTTACATACACTAAGTTGACTGTGCCTTTAAACCGCTTGGAAAATTCCAGGAAATTATGTCATGGCTTTAGAAGCTTCGGATAGGCTAATTGACATCATTTGAGTCAATTGGAGGTGTACCTGTGGATGTATTTCAAGGCCTACCTTCAAACTCAGTGCCTCTTTGCTTGACATCATGGGAAAATCAAAGAAATCAGCCAAGACCTCAGAAGAAAAGTTGTAGACCTCTACAAGTCTGGTTCATCCTTGGGAGCAATTTCCAAACGCCTGAAGGTACCACGTTCATCTGTACAAACAATAGTACGCAAGTATAAACATCATGGGACCACGCAGCCGTCATACCGCTCAGGAAGGAGACGCGTTCTGTCTCCTAGAGATGAACATAATTTGGTGCGAAAAGTGCAAATCAATCCCAGAACAACAGCAAAGGACCTTGTGAAGATGCTGGAGGAAACAGGTACAAAAGTATCTATATCCACAGTAAAACGAGTCCTATATCGACATGACCTCAAAGGCCGCTCAGCAAGGAAGAAGCCGCTGCTCCAAAACCGCCATAAAAAAGCCAGACTACGGTTTACAACTGCACATGGGGACAAAGATGGTACTTTTTGGAGAAATGTCCTCAGGTCTGATAAAACAAAAATAGAACTGACTGGCCATAATGACCATCGTTATGTTTAGAGGAAAAAGGGGGATGCTTGCAAGCCAAAGAACACCATCCCAACCGTGAAGCATGGGCAGCATCATGTTGTGGGGGTGCTTTGCTGCAGGAGGGACTGGTGCACTACACAAAATAGATAGCATCATGAGGTAGGAAAATTATGTGGATATATTGAAGCAACATCTCAAGACATCAGCTTGGTCGCAAATGGGTCTTCCAAATGGACAATGACCCCAAGCATACTTCCAAAGTTGTGTCAAAATGGCTCAAGGACAACAAAGTCAAGGTATTGAGTCGCCATCACAAAGCCCTGATCTCAATCCTATAGAAAATGTGTGGGCAGAACTGAAAAAGGATTAAATGTCAGGAATTGTAAAAAACTGAGTTTAAATGTATTTAGCTAAACTGTATATAGACACACACACACACAACTATATATGAACACAAGTATGTGGACACCTCTTCAAATTTTATCCACACCTGTTGGTGACGGGTGTATAAAATCGAGCGCACAGCCATGCAATCTCCATAGACAAACATAGGCAAAAGAATGGCCCCTTACTGAAGAGCTCAGTGACTTTCAACGTGGCACCGTCATAGGGTGCCACCTTTCCAACAAGTCATTTGGTCAATTTTCTGCCTTGCTAGAGCTGCCCCGATCAACTGTAAGTGCTGTTATTGTGAAGTGAAAACGTCTAGGAGCAACAACGGCTCAAGCCTAAGATCACCATGCGCAATGCCAAGCATCGGCTGGAGTGGTGTAAAGCTCGCTGCCATTTTACTCTGGAGCAGTGGAAATGTGTTCTATGGAGTGATGAATCACACTTCACCATCTGGCAGTCCGATGGACAAATCTGGGTTTGACGGATGCCAGGAGAATGCAACCTGCCCAAATGCAAAGCTCCAACTGTAAAGTTTGGTGGAGGAAGAATAATTGAATAATGTTTTTCATGGTTCGGGCCCCTTAGTTCCAGTGAAGGGAAATCTTAACACTACAGCATACAATGACATTCTAGACGATTCTGTGCTTCCAACTTTGTGGCAACAATTCGGGGGAGGCCCTTTCCTCTTTGAGCATGACACAACAAAGTGAAGCCTAACAACAGCTCAGTCAACCTTTATTGTACAGTAGTAAGGTAAGCTGTCGTCTGAACAGAGCAGAGCGGTATGAAACAAAGATCTGTGTCAGGGGAAACACTGCGTGTTTGATCTACTCAAAGACTCTTATTAAGTTCTACATGATGAGAGGGAGAGAGAGCCCTCGGGCGGACTTCAAACACGACGGGAAGGCTGGAGTTAGAGGCTCAGAGAGGGGAGAACCTCAACCCCCCCCCCAACCCTCTCTTAGCAGAAACTAAACATTGACCCTATGTCTCTGTTAAATTATATTTATGGCCTACATTCTCTGTAACCTAAACTGAGTCCCTGGCATGTGGATGCCTTTTATAAATACTTAGAAACGCATGAAAGTCAGTTACATAAAAGAGTCAAAACAAACACGAAACAATGCCCTCTTGTTCCCCTGTGCTAGCTAGCGCTAACCAAACCGCCCATCTCCAGCTAACGCTAACCAAGCCGTCCATCTCCAGCTAACGCTAACCAAGCCGTCCATCTCCAGCTAACGCTAACCAAGCCGTCCATCTCCAGCTAGCGCTAACCAAGCCGTCCATCTCCAGCTAGCGCTAACCAAGCCGGTCATGTCCAGCTAACGCTAACCAAGCCGGTCATGTCCAGCTAACGCTAACCAAGCCGTCCATCTCCAGCTAGCGCTAACCAAGCCGGTCATCTCCAGCTAGCGCTAACCAAGCCGGTCATCTCCAGCTAGCGCTAACCAAGCCGGTCATCTCCAGCTAACGCTAACCAAGCCGGTCATCTCCAGCTAACGCTAACCAAGCCGGTCATCTCCAGCTAGCGCTAACCAAGCCGGTCATCTCCAGCTAGCGCTAACCAAGCCGGTCATCTCCAGCTAGCGCTAACCAAGCCGGTCATCTCCAGCTAGCGCTAACCAAGCCGGTCATCTCCAGCTAACGCTAACCAAGCCGGTCATGTCCAGCTAACGCTAACCAAGCCGGTCATGTCCAGCTAACGCTAACCAAGCCGGTCATGTCCAGCTAACGCTAACCAAGCCGGTCATGTCCAGCTAACGCTAACCAAGCCGGTCATGTCCAGCTAACGCTAACCAAGCCGGTCATGTCCAGCTAACGCTAACCAAGCCGGTCATCTCCAGCTAACGCTAACCAAGCCGGTCATCTCCAGCTAACGCTAACCAAGCCGGTCATCTCCAGCTAACGCTAACCAAGCCGGTCATCTCCAGCTAGCGCTAACCAAGCCGTCCATCTCCAGCTAGCGCTAACCAAGCCGGTCATCTCCAGCTAGCGCTAACCAAGCCGTCCATCTCCAGCTAGCGCTAACCAAGCCGGTCATCTCCAGCTAACGCTAACCAAGCCGGTCATCTCCAGCTAACGCTAACCAAGCCGGTCATCTCCAGCTAACGCTAACCAAGCCGGTCATCTCCAGCTAACGCTAACCAAGCCGGTCATCTCCAGCTAGCGCTAACCAAGCCGGTCATCTCCAGCTAGCGCTAACCAAGCCGGTCATCTCCAGCTAGCGCTAACCAAGCCGGTCATCTCCAGCTAGCGCTAACCAAGCCGGTCATCTCCAGCTAACGCTAACCAAGCCGGTCATCTCCAGCTAACGCTAACCAAGCCGGTCATCTCCAGCTAACGCTAACCAAGCCGGTCATCTCCAGCTAACGCTAACCAAGCCGGTCATCTCCAGCTAACGCTAACCAAGCCGGTCATCTCCAGCTAACGCTAACCAAGCCGGTCATCTCCAGCTAACGCTAACCAAGCCGGTCATCTCCAGCTAACGCTAACCAAGCCGGTCATCTCCAGCTAACGCTAACCAAGCCGGTCATCTCCAGCTAACGCTAACCAAGCCGGTCATCTCCAGCTAACGCTAACCAAGCCGATCATCTCCAGCTAACGCTAACCAAGCCGGTCATCTCCAGCTAGCGCTAACCAAGCCGGTCATCTCCAGCTAACGCTAACCAAGCCGGTCATCTCCAGCTAACGCTAACCAAGCCGGTCATCTCCAGCTAGCGCTAACCAAGCCGGTCATCTCCAGCTAGCGCTAACCAAGCCGTCCATCTCCATGATTTTATTTTATTAGTGTAGCATAAAATAATGCTACATGGTACCAGTCCTGTTTGTGCGGTTTTACCCAGCCCTGTGCCAAAAAGAGTTAGGATGACGATACAGACAGATCTAGGAGAAGGCAGGCTATTCGTACGCTACCCACGGCAGCCGTTGGGAGTGGGACAACAAAGGCCCATAGCTCGATGGGTTCTCATCTCCACACACACACACACACACACACACACACACACACACACACACACACACACACACTTTTCTCCTGTTCAGCAGGAAAAGGGACAGTCAGCATTCCCCCAGCAGGCAGGCTGGGGCTGGCTCAGAGAGAGTTGAGACACTTTAAACTCAGCTAGCAGGGGCTGGGGCTGGCTCAGAGAGAGTTGAGACACTTTAAACTCAGCTAGCAGGGGCAGGGGCTGGCTCAGAGAGAGTTGAGACACTTTAAACTCAGCTAGCAGGGGCTGGGGCTGGATCAGAGAGAGTTGAGACACTTTAAACTCAGCTAGCAGGGGCAGGGGCTGGCTCAGAGAGAGTTGAGACACTTTAAACTCAGCTAGAAGGGGCAGGAAGTGAAGCCAGTTCAACCCAGCAGAGCCACAGCAGATGACAACAACCGGACGGAGCCAATGACAGGCCAGCCAGGGTAAGAGGCCCAGGACACAGGTGGTCACAGAGCTATGTTTGGACTGGCTGAACCAAACAAGGCCTTAGGTCAAAGAAAGGTGTTATAACAAAGTAGTTATCCATCAAAGACAGAGATGGGAGATGTCTCCCTCAGCAGACCTGTCTCTCAAGAGAAGACAGAGAGAGGCCTCCCTCAGCAGACCTGTCTCTCAAGAGAAGACAGAGAGAGGCCTCCCTCAGCAGACCTGGCTCTCAAGAGAAGACAGAGAGAGGCCACCCTCAGCAGACCTGGCTCTCAAGAAAAGACAGAGAGAGGCCTCCCTCAGCAGACCTGTCTCTCAAGAAAAGACAGAGAGAGGCCTCCCTCAGCAGACCTGTCTCTCAAGAAAAGACAGAGAGAGGCCTCCCTCAGCAGACCTGTCTCTCAAGAGAAGACAGAGAGAGGCCTCCCTCAGCCTGTCTTCTCTTGAAAGCCAGGTCTGCTATGTGCACACTGCCCACAAAATGAGGTGGAAACTGTGCTGCACTTCCTAACCTCCTGCCAAATGTAGGACCATATTAGAGACACATATTTCCCCTTAAGATTACACAGATCCACAAAGAATTTGAAAAAAAAACCCAGATTTTGAGAAACTCCCATATCTACTGGGTGAAATACCACAGTGTGCATCACAGCAGCAAGATGTGTGACCTGTTGCCACAAGAAAAGGGCAACCAGTGAAGAACAAACACCATTGTAAATATAACCCATATTTATGTTTATTTATTTTCCCTTCTGTACTTTAACTGTTTACATATTGTTACAACATTGCAATTCATATAACATATGAAATGTCTACACTATTTTACAACTTTTGTGAGTGTAATGTTACCAGTACATTTGTGGTTTATTTCACTTTTCTTTATTATCTATTTTCACTTGCTTTGGCAATGTTAACATATGTTTCCCCATGCCACTAAAGCACCCTTGAATTGAATTTGAAATGAAATTGAATTGAAAGGAGATAGCAGCTTCTGTCTCAGTCCAACTTAACTAAATCCTTATTAGTTAAACATCTATACTTATTATGTCCAGACAGCCAGTCTCTCTACTCTGTCCACAGGTCCAGACAGCCAGTCTCTCTACTCTGTCCACAGGTCCAGACAGCCAGTCTCTCTACTCTGTCCACAGGTCCAGACAGCCAGTCTCTCTACTCTATCCACAGGTCCAGACAGCCAGTCTCTCTACTCTGTCCACAGGTCCAGACAGCTAGTCTCTCTACTCTGGAATAGACTACTACACATGTGCTCCCCCTCTTCTTCAGAGCTGCATACCAAAAATAGCTCAGTGATCAGTCTGCGGCCTTGCTGCCGTGGTCCGGAGTGACTGGGACAGACCAAACAGATACAGTAAGTTCACAGCACAATGTAGCTTCTGGGTAGAGATGGATTCCGTCCTGTCATCGGGTCACGTGACTAGCCGGGCGGCGGAGTGGACAGAGATGGAGGCAGAAGACATTCTGCTGGACCCGGTATTACGGACAGTGACCACGACAGAGCACGAGGAGAAATGCTGATCTGGGATCATTTTGGGATTTCAGATAAACAAATTCACATCGAATAGGGCCCTATTCCCTACATAGTGCACTACTTCTGACGAGAGCCCTATTCCCTATATAGTGCACTACTTTAGACCAGGGCCCTATATAGTACACTACTTTAGACCAGGGCCCTATATAGTACACTACTTTAGACCAGGGCCCTATATAGTACACTACTTTAGACCAGGGCCCTATATAGTACACTACTTTAGACCAGGGCCCTATATAGTACACTACTTTAGACCAGGGCCTATCTAGGGAAATAGGGTGCCATTTGGGACTTAAACACATTAAATTACGTCTTAAATAAGACGGTATAACGTAACGCGAGCTGGAGACGGTATAACGTAACGCGAGCTGGAGACGGTATAACGTCAGGTGAGCTGGAGACGGTATAACGTAAGGTGAGCTGGAGACGGTATAATTGTTTGAAACCTGAATATTTTATGAATGAGGCGTGTCTTACCTTGCAAAAATCCATCCATAGAAATGTGGAGGCACTGTCGCAGCCGGCTGCGACCGGGAGGTCCGTGGGGCGACGCACAATTGGCCTAGCGTCGTCCGGGTTAGGGAGGGTTTGGCCGGTAGGGAAATCCTTGTCTCCTCGCGCACCAGCGACTCCTGTGGCGGGCCGGGCGCAGTGCGCACTAACCAAGGGAGCCAGGTGCACAGTGTTTCCTCCGACACATTGGTGCGGCTGGCTTCCGGGTTGGAGGCGCGCTTGGTTGGGTTGTGTTGTGTTTCGGAGGACGCATGGCTTTCGACCTTCGTCTCTCCCGAGCCCGAACGGGAGTTGTAGCGATGAGACAAGATAGTAATTACTAACAATTGGATACCACGAGAAAAGGGGGTAAAATGTATTAAAAAAAAATTAAAAATGTGGAGGCAATTATTTGATGAAGATTTCCTCACAGTGCTCAAATTTGTCAATCGGAAGGTGCCGGAACAAAAAGTAAGAGCAGAGGGGATCTGGGGAACTCTGAGGTAACGGAAAAATCTAATTCATAATAAAGCATTGCATTCATATCATCGCATTTACATAGAGGTCCAGACTACAGATGAACAAGTAGAGGAGCTTGCAGAATTATTTTGTAGCCTAAAGTCCGGGGGAAATAAAATCGGGCTTTTTATAAAAATGCATTTCCTGTTTCATTTTACATGACTGGAGACTTTAGCAGAATCCTTTTTAATAATAAATTTAATAATACATTTTTAATCCTTTTTCACAAAGGAATGAAATGTCAGGCTACTTTGACACTGACAAATTGAGAATCTGAGATTGAATTTTTTTTAAACGACCTCGTCTTGAATCCATCAATATCCTCGGCCTAGGCGTGTGGTGTTGGAGGAGACACACATATTGTACAATGTCAAGAGGAACTATTATTAATTACATTAATTACAACCTTAGAAAACTTTCCAGTTTCACTAAATGATTCGCAGCTCACTCACCGGCAATGGCCGACGCTCGTGCCTAATAGCCGATCTCACTCGTTTAAGTTTGTAAAAAATTATGCCGTTCGCTCAATAGGCCTAATTTTGAAGTTGATTAAATATTTTATAAGTCAACAGACAGATAAGTATTTTTGTTTCAGCAGGAGCCATTTGCTTTCCAACCTGTGCTATCCCATGTTTGAAATGTAGTGAAAGGCCTGTTTTGGCTGCATGCTGTTCACTGACAGATTTGCCACGAGCTCCCAACTGTAGGTTATATATATATACATATACATACACACACACACACACCACAAACAGTTGAAGTTGGAAGTTTACATACACCTTAGCCAAATACATTTAAACTAAGTTTCACAATTCCTGACCTTTTATCCTAGTAAAAATTCCCTGTCTTAGGTCAGTTAGGATTACCACTTTATTTTAATTAGTTTACCTACACTCAATTAGTATTTGGTAGTGTTGCTTTTAAATTGTTTAACTTGGGTCAAATGTTTCAGGAAGCCTTCCACAAGCTTCCCACAATAAGTTGGGTGAATTTTGGCCCATTCCTCCTGACAGAGCTGGTGTAACAGTCAGGTTTGTAGGCCTCCTTGCTCGCACACACTTTTTCAGTTCTGCCCACAAATTTTCTATAGGGGTCAGGGCTTTGTGATGGCCACTCCAATACCTTGACTTTGTTGTCCTTAAGCCATTTTGACACAACTTTGGAAGTATGCTTGGGGTCATTGTCCATTTGGAAGACCTATTTGCAACCAAGCTTTAACTTCCTGACTGATGTCTTGAGATGTTGCTTCAAAAAAATCCATCAAATTTTTCTTCCTCATGATGCCATCTATTTTGTGAAGCGCACCAGTCCCTCCTGCAGCAAAGCACCCCCACAACATGATGCTGCCACCCCCGTGCCTCACGGTTGGGATGGTGTTCTTCGGCTTGCAAGCATCCCCCTTTTTCCGGCTGATGCCGATGTTGGAAGTTTTTAGCTAATAACGGCCGATTCCGATATGCTTACCGATATATCGTGCATCCCACAACCCATCACAGTTGTTGCTATTAGACTCCCCATCTTTGTTAGTTTCTCTCACAGAGATTTTCATCTCTGTCACAACTGCTCATATTAGGCTGTTTAGAACTGTGTATTCCGCTGATTTGCATTTTGAAAATTATTAGCTGTTTCATTACAGGAGTTGCATGAACCTCTTAAGGATCCGCCCCTTTTTTCCCCAATTTGCCCCTAAAATGACATACCCAAATCTAACTGCCTGTAGCTCAGGCCCTGAAGCGAGGATGTGCATATTGTTGATACCATTTGAAAGGAACCACTTTGAAGTTTGTGGAAATGTGAAACTAATGTAGGAGAATATAACCCAATAGATCTGGTAAAAGATAAGAGACAAAAAAAACATGCGTTTTTTTAAATATTATGCTATAGTCTATTTTGACTGAGATGATAGAGCTTAATGGAAGCATGCAACAATAGCAAGCCTTAATTAATGACAAATGTCTGGTCTTTGTATGCATGGTATCAGAGAGGAAGAGGCAAAGGGAGAGGTTTCACTCTCGACAAAAATCTGTCCAAAATAAGCCCAATGTGTTTCTACGTGCTTATTTTGGGACGACTCCCATCGTTAAGGGGAAAACATAAGCATCTCGCCATTAAATACAGATCTCTGATAGTATTTTCTGTTGGTCACGTCATTTTACTGTTTTGGGGGAAAACATGTACTGTTTGATGATCAGGTAGAGGGTCAGTTAGCCGGCAGCAAAATTGACCAACATTTGCATCCCTACTTTTTACTACTTCAATACACAAGTGAATTTGTGCCGTTATTTTTGCTCCTCTAAAATAGGGGGACGACGATGTACAAAGAGTGCTGTAACTTCTAAACGGTTCACCCGATATGGATCAAATTACCCTCGAATTAAAGCTGACAGTCTTGCACTGATAGTCATTGTTTGATTTCAAATCCAAACTTTTGAGTATAGAGCCAAAAGAAGAAAACATGCTTCACGCACGGGCACTGTCGATATTTCTCTCTGTAGCTCACAGGGATTTACAGAAAGCCAGATCTTGATATGTTGGGACACTGCTGTTCATTCCACTGATGGAATGTTGAGAATCCCCTTAGTAAGCAACACGCTGGATGGACTCAGTGATTAAGGCCCTGTCGCTGTGACAGGCAGGTTTAAATGTACCCTACCAGCAGCAGCATGTAGGCCATGACCATGTCATTACAAATGGCACTCCACTCCCGATATAGTGCACTACTTTGGACCAGGGCCCTATATAGTGCACTACTTTGGACCAGGGCCCATAGGGAATGTGGTGACGCAGGCAGTAGCCAAACCAGGAAGTGGGCATGCGGGTGGATTTAAGGTTTGTGATTGTCGTTCTGATGAGCTATTCTATTTACATATCAGTCCATCCCTCTGTCTCCAATTTCCACCTCACAGACATCAGATAGAGAAACCAGAAAGAGAGCTAGAGATCAGAGAGAGAGAACCTAGAGAGAGGTAAGAGATGTAAACATATGTTTCCCATGCCAATAAATTTGAATTTATTGAATTTAAATTGAATTAATATCAGAGCGAGAGAGAGAGAGAGAGCGAGAGAATGCGAGATCCGAGAGAGAGGAGATAGATATCAGAGAGAGAGATCAGAGAGCGATTTGAGCGAGATCAGAGAGCGAGATCAGAGAGCGAGAGATCCGAGAGAGATCTCAGAGAGTGATTGAGCGATTGAGAGCGAGATCAGAGAGAGTGATTGAGCGATTGAGCGAGATCAGAGAGCGAGAGATCCGAGAGAGATCTCAGAGAGTGATTGAGCGATAGAGAGATCCGAGAGAGTGATTGGGTGAGAGAGAGAGATCATGTTGAACCCAGGAAGGAAAGCATGCATGATATGTCTGTCTACCCCTCTGACCGACAGCTAGTGACGGTCAGCAACAGGAGGGCTAGGGGGATTCAACTCTTAATTCAACACAGCTGATTCAAATGATCAAAGCTTGATGATTAGCTGAATCGGCTGTGTAGCGTTAGGTCAAAACACAAAACGTGCACCACTTGGGAGTCCCGAGGACCAAGTCTGGGAAACAATGCCCTACGAGTTCCAGAGTACTGATGGTGTTCTGTTCTACCTGATCATTAATTAACACCCACCTGGTGTCTCGGTTCTGAATCAGTCCCTGATTAGAGGGGAACAATGAAACCAGCAGTGGAACTGTCTTCGAGGTCCAGAGTTGAGTTTGACGGTGCTAGGGGCTGGTGACCCCTCCGCCACCCCTACACTGTCATCCTCTTTAGCACACCTTCCTCAGTTCAAATTCTGTTTCAAATGATTTTTGGTTTTAGCCCGGAGTGCCACAAGGGCAGGGTTAGGGTTTGTACTTTAGGGACGTTTCTATTGGTTTGATTGCAACAGGAAAGCTAAATCTAGCATATCTAGAGCTACTAAGTATTTGAAATGACTTGAAAATAGTATTTGAACCACTAGACTCAGAGTCATTACCCAACACCTACAGACCCGTATATACTGGACCCTCTAGTCATGATGACCGCCTCGCACCCTGTTGGAAAACAACACGTAATGACGCAATGCAGGACATCACTTAGCTTATAGTGAATATCCACAATTATCCTTCTCCTCATTAAAAAAAGCCCCATGGATTTCATCAACCGCTGTGCTGGAGTGAAATATGTAAATACAGTGTGATTATGGTCCACAATGGAGGACCAATTGACCACAGATAGGCCTAACCAACAACAGTCAAAACAGCATGTAAAGTCCATCTCTGTCTGGAGCAGCCTAGTACTATTTATTACCTGATAAAAGTAGAGGACAAGAACGGAGACAATGACTCTCTGTCAGTGATACGTCGACATGGTGAGTGTGTCTGACACAACCGGGATAATTCCTCCACCAGAATCTAGGTCAGTGGGGGAGATGTTCTGATATTCACACACACACAGAGAGAGAGACACACACAGAGACACACAGAGACACACACACACACACAGAGAGACACACAGAGAGAGAGAGACACACACAGAGACACACACACACACACAGAGAGACACACAGAGAGAGAGAGACACACACAGAGACACACACACACACACACAGAGAGAGAGACACACACAGAGAGAGAGACACACACACACACACATAGAGACACACAGACACATAGAGACACACAGACACACAGAGACACACAGACAGACACAGACAGACACAGACAGACACAGACAGACACAGACAGACACAGAGACAGACACAGACACACACAGACACAGACACACAGACACAGACACACACAGACACAGACACAGACACAGACAGACACAGACACAGACACAGAGACACACACAGAGACACACACAGAGACACACACAGAGACACACAGAGACACACAGAGACACACACAGATAGAGAGACACACACACACACACACACAGATAGAGAGACACACACAGAGACACACACAGAGACACACACAGAGACACACACAGAGACACACACAGAGACACACACAGAGACACACACACCCCCGCTCGAGCGCAAATGGATGACCAAATTGTCCAGCAGGTAGATAAGTCAAAATACAACAATCTAATATTGAGCAAATCAGATCAATTCTGCAAATCCTCTCTATCATTCCTGTGAGTCAATAATAACTTGTGTCGGTAAGAGCTGATATTCACACAAGACTGAACAATAACAATTACACTGGGAATGACGGATCCTCTGATGTTCAATAAGAGACATGTTTCTTTAAATCTTAGTTTCAATAGTACAACATTGGTGTGTAGTGGGGGGGGGGGGTGGGGGGGGGGGCAACAGAATGGAAACGAGGTCAGATGTATTCCCACATTTCTAGAGGAAATATCCCCTGGCGTGAAAGTGTATTTCAGTTGATACGGTTTCAGTTAAAAAACTCTTACTGCTACTTTAACACTTGTAATATGTTGAATATCTTCTACGATAGAAAACACATTATTCCATGAGTATCCAACACATCTAGAGCAGTAGTAGGGGGGGAGGATGTGATATTTCCGATTTATTTAAAACACAAATCATGAAACTTTTATGAAGTAATACAATTTCAGCTTTTTTTTTCTTTTTTCAAAACAGATAATATAATAAAAGTTATAAGCAACAAATTAACCAGCGATTTTAAATGTCATGCTTTATGTCATTTTGTTCGTTGCAATTTCACGTGTAAAAACAGTTTCCCAAATCAACAAAATAACGGAGTTGATTAAAGTAATGTGTTTACCTTCATAGCAGAGTATGCCGATGTTGTTGTTCATTTTGTCCAGGTACTGATAGTTCAACAGATCCATTTTTGAAACAAGCATTTAACAGTTTAGCAAAAAAGACCAGCTTTTTTTGCTTCCAACCGAGTCGAGAGGGGAAAACGATGCAGTCAGTTTAAATTTACGTGGACGAGTCGGTCGACACAGAGCAGCTAAAAAGGCCCAGCCTTCAGCTCAAGTTTTCCACGCGCAAAAATAATAGCATCGAATCAAGGTAAAAACGCTTTAAAATAGTTCCCGACAAAATTCAAAATTGAGTTTTTATAATACTTGTAAAGATTGTATAAATGTTCAGACAAAAAAAAAGGTATCGCCAGTTCTTCCTAACCTTACAGCCAGCTGTAAAGTCGACTGCACTGACACGCAGGCTTTGCTTGGTATGACTCGAATGTACACCCCGTTTCCTCAGAGCAGGCTGCGACCACTAGGCATGCTTGCTAAATCCCGGGAGCTCCTCAGATGTCAGGGATTTTTTTTTTCACAAGACCAACCTTCCAAATGCAGGGCCAGGCAGGACCAGTGAGGGGTGAGAGAGGGAAAAGAAGCAGGGCCGGATTACCAACACATGGGCACTCCAGGGGGGCCCCCAAACCCCCCCCACCAAAACATTTGCATATGATAGCAAAAAGTGTAGAATTGGGTCTCCCGAATGGCACAGCGGTCTAAGGCACTGCATCGCAGTGGTGTCACTACAGACCCGGGTTCAATCCCGGGCTGTATCAGAACCGTCTGTGACCGGGAGTCCCATAGGGTGGCGCACAATTGGCCCAGAGTTGTCCGGATAAGCGGAGGGTTTGGCCGGGAAGGGGGGGGGGTCTTTACTTGTCTCATCGCGCTCTAGCGACTCTTAGTGGCGGGCCGGGCGCCTGCAGGCTAACCTCAGTCGTCAGTTGAACGGTGTGACACATTGGTGCAGCTGGCTTCCGGGTTAAGCGAGAGGGTGATAAGAAGCGCGGAATTGGCGGGTCATGTTTCGGAGGACGCGTGACTCGACCTTCGCCCCCCTCGAGCCCGTTGGGGAGTTGCAGCGGGTGAGACAAGATCGTGATTGGGGAGGAAAAAAGGGGGTGACATTTTTTTACAAAAGTGTAGAATTGCAGGGAAATTTGCTTTAAAACTGTAAAATTCTCTCAGCCTCATGTCAAAATGTGAACAAAATCATGAGATGAACCATAGAAACTGCTAATTTTCCACCCTGCCTCATGGCAAAAAGTGAAGAATTGCAGGAAATTATCTTTAAATGCCTTTTCTTAGCATCAAGACAGAATGTGTAGAATCTCATAAACTTGCACATTTTTCTCTACACAATGGCATAATGTGTTGAAATAGTGTGAGTTTGCAGATTTTTTTTATTTGTGTGTGCGGAGGGGGAAGGGGGGGGGGGGGGGGGGGGGGCTTGCCCCAAATGCGGTAATCCGGCCCTGAAGAGGAGGTGGGAGCCAGTGAGTGTGGGAGAGAGCGAGGAGAAAGAAAAGCAAAAAAACAAGGAGGGGTTAGTAGCCCATGTAAAATTTGGCAGACAGGAAACGGTGTGGTCTTGGCCAAAACAACATACAAAGAGAGCTCTATTCAGAAATGCATTCAACCTGGTTCCTGCTTCCAAACAGATGGGACATTCACTGTGACCTTATGGAACTATTGTGTTCTTCAAGACAAAACAGTTTGGCACCTATAATTCTGTAGTGTTCTCTATTGTTATAGAACCGTTCCTCAAAATCCACTACTCAAATCTTTAAATACCACATGATTTCTTCATTTTAATAGGAGACAAAAAATTGCAAATGTCCTGATAATTGACCAAATATCTTACCGAATATTAAATTAGACCTTATTTACAAAGTAAATCCATGTAGAAATCAGTTGCCGAGTTTACAAAGTTATTCCAGGACAATGTACAGTGATGTTCTACTGCCCTCTAGTGGTACAGAAAACCACTACCTGACAGACGGCTTTCACGGCCAACATGTCAACAAAAACAGACATTTCATTCACAGCTAACAGCTTTGTCACAGTTCTTGGAAGCTAATTCGCGATAGAAACACAGGGTCAAAAACCACAGCAGACATTGACTACAAGTGCATCTCTTCTTTTCACAAGCATATACATAGGCGTATGATATGAGCCGTTAGTAAATTATGTTTACTAAACAGTAGCATACCACCCTGCAGTCCACTGCTGGCTTGCCTCTGAAGCTAAGCACGGTTGGTCCTGGTCAGTCCCTGGATGGGAGACCAGATGCTGCTGGAAGTGGTGTTGGAGGGCCAGTAGGAGGCACCCTTTCCTCTGGTCTGAAATAAAATATCCCAATGCCCCAGGGCAGTGATTGGGGACAAATATCCCAATGTCCCAGGGCAGTGATTAGGGACAAATATCCCAATGTCCCAGGGCAATGATTAGGGACAAATATCCCAATGTCCCAGGGCAATGATTAGGGACAAATATCCCAATGTCCCAGGGCAATGATTAGGGACAAATATCCCAATGTCCCAGGGCAATGATTAGGGACAAATATCCCAATGTCCCAGGGCAATGATTAGGGACAAATATCCCAATGTCCCAGGGCAATGATTAGGGACAAATATCCCAATGTCCCAGGGCAATGATTAGGGACAAATATCCCAATGTCCCAGGG
This sequence comes from Salvelinus fontinalis, assembly GCF_029448725.1. Lineage (NCBI taxonomy): Eukaryota > Metazoa > Chordata > Actinopteri > Salmoniformes > Salmonidae > Salvelinus > Salvelinus fontinalis. Next base: position 57,626,635 of record NC_074682.1, on the reverse strand, counting down.
CAGTGATTGGGACAAATATCCCAATGTCCCAGGGCAATGATTAGGGACAAATATCCCAATGCCCCAGGGCAGTGATTAGGGACAAATATCCCAATGTCCCAGGGCAGTGATTAGGGACAAATATCCCAATGCCCCAGGGCAGTGATTAGGGACAAATATCCCAATGCCCCAGGGCAGTGATTAGGGACAAATATCCCAATGCCCCAGGGCAGTGATTAGGGACAAATATCCCAATGCCCCAGGGCAGTGATTAGGGACAAATATCCCAATGCCCTGTGAAGGGTGACGTCTTTCCAATGGGACGTTAAACAGGGGTCCTGACTCTCTGTGGTTGCAAAAGATCCCATGGCACTTATCATAAGAGTAGAGTGTTAACCCTGGTGTCCTGGTTAAATTACCAATCTGGCCTTCATACCATCGTGGCCAACTAATTACCCCCCAGCTTCCAATTGGCCCATTCATCTCCCCTGTAACTATTCCCCAGGTCGTTGCTGTAAATGAGAATGTATTCTCAGTCAACTGACCTGGTTAAAAAACAGACATTGAAGTGAATTCCCTAACTGGGACCTAAACCCTGATCTAGCGACTGTCAAACCTAAGTCTTGAACCATTTAGTTGAGTTAAAGTCACTACACTGTGTTTGAGCCTGGCGAAGTAGTAATACCTGACAATACAGAGGAGGAAAAAGGTCAGATAGGGAGGTGATGGGAACAGCCAGACTAGTAGAACTACATCATCCTCGCTCATCTGACTAGACCCTCTACACGGGGCTTACAATAGACTGTATTGTGATGATTATTATTTGACCCTGTAGGGTCATCTATGAACAACTTGGCCATGTTCTGTTATAATCTCCACCCGGCACAGCCAGAAGAGGACTGGCCACCCCTCATAGCCTGGTTCCTCTCTAGGTTTCTTCCTAGGTTTTGGCCTTTCTAGGGAGTTTTTCCTAGCCACAGTGCTTCTACACCTGCATTGCTTGCTGTTTGGGGGTTTTAGGCTGGGTTTCTGTACAGCACTGAGATATCAGCTGATGTAAGAAGGGCTTTATAAATACATTTGATATTTTGATTGTTCAGGTTCACCAAACAATCAGTGTATATGGTCATATTTTAGATATACAGGGTAAAGTCGATCATGTCATAATGAGGAATCACTTTTGCAAAGGCGTACTGTATGGCTAACAACAGTGACCTACTATAGTCACGCTAGCTTTGCCTTCGTGTGGGTGCTAGCAAGCATGCGATGTACTGCTAGGTATCAACAGCCAATCCAGTAGGGGCTGGAAGCTATAGTGAGCTTCGATTAGTCAATCACGACGCGACTTCGCTGGGTATATGAATAAAGTCCAGCTTATTCCAACTCCCCCCCCATCCCCCACTTCACTTCTTTCATTGAAAATGAACGGGCTTCACTAAACTTCCAAACGATCAAAAACATTACATTTTCAGATAGCGGCACCGGAGCGTAAAGTCTAGGTCCAAGAGACTCCTGAACAGCTTCTACCCCCCCAAGCCGTAAGACTCCTGAACAGCTTCTACCCCCCAAGCCATAAGACTCCTGAACAGCTTCTACCTCCCCCAAGCCATAAGACTCCTAAACAGCTTCTACCCCCCCAAGTCATAAGACTCCTGAACAGCTTCTACCCCCCCCCCCCAAGCCATAAGACTCCTGAACAGCTTCTACCCCCCCAAGCCATAAGACTCCTGAACAGCTTCTACCCCCCCAAGCCATAAGACTCCTGAACAGCTTCTACCTCCCCCAAGCCATAAGACTCCTAAACAGCTTCTACCCCCCCCAAGCCATAAGACTCCTAAACAGCTTCTACCCCCCCCCCCCCCCCCCCCCAAGCCATAAGACTCCTAAACAGCTTCTACCCCCCCCCCCCCAAGCCATAAGACTCCTGAACAGCTTCTACCCCCCCCCCCCAAAGCCATAAGACTCCTGAACAGCTTCTACCCCCCCCCCCCAAGTCATAAGACTCCTGAACAGCTTCTACCCCCCCAAGTCATAAGACTCCTGAACAGCTTCTACCCCCCCCCCCCAAGCCATAAGACTCCTGAACAGCTTCTACCCCCCCAAGCCATAAGACTCCTAAACAGCTTCTACCCCCCCCAAGCCATAAGACTCCTGAACAGCTTCTAACCCCCCCCCCCCCCCCCCCAAGTCATAAGACTCCTGAACAGCTTCTACCCCCCCCCCCCAAGTCATAAGACTCCTGAACAGCTTCTACCCCCCCAAGCCATAAGACGGATCAACAGCTTCTACCCCCCCAAGTCATAAGACTCCTGAACAGCTAATCAAATGGCTACCCAGACTATTTGCATTCTCCCCCCCCTCATTTACACCGCTGCTACCCTCTGTTATTATCTATGCATAGTCACTTTAATAACTCTAGGAAATACTAAAGTGCTTATAAGAACATCCAATAGACAAAGATATATGAAATACAAAATCGTACAGAGAGAAGCCCGCAGCCCGCTAACAAGGACTGTGGGCTCTCGTTCTCCGTGACCGACGAGAGTAAGACATTTAGGCGTGTTAACCCTCGCAAGGATGTCTGTCCAGACGGCATCCCTAGCCGCGTCCTCAGAGCACGCGCAGACCAGCTGGCTGGTGTCTTTAGGGACAAATTCAATCTCTCCCTATCCCAGCCTGTTGTCCCCACATGCTTCAAGATGGCCACCATTGTTCCTGTATCCCAAGAAAGCGAAGGTAACTGAACAAAATGACTATCACCCCGTAGCACTCACTTCTGTCATCATGAAGTGCTTTGAGAGACTAGTCGAGGATCATATCACCTCCAACCTACCTGACACCCTAGACCCACTTCAATTTGCTCACCGCCCCAATAGGTCCACAGACGATGTGGAAAGGTGCGTGCTCCCTCTGCTGTTTCCTGGGTCAATTCTGCAGCTAGCAGCATGAGAGGTCAGTGTGAGGGTAGTTCAACTAGCAGTATGAGAGGTCAGTGTGAGGGTAGTTCAACTAGCAGTATGAGAGGTCAGTGTGAGGGTAGTTCAACTAGCAGTATGAGGTCAGTGTGAGGGTAGTTCAACTAGCAGTATGAGGTCAGTGTGAGGGTAGTTCAACTAGCAGTATGAGGTCAGTGTGAGGGTAGTTCAACTAGCAGTATGAGGTCAGTGTGAGGGTAGTTCAACTAGCAGCATGAGAGGTCAGTGTGAGGGTAGTTCAACTAGCAGTATGAGGTCAGTGAGGGTAGTTCAACTAGCAGTATGAGAGGTCAGTGTGAGGGTAGTTCAACTAGCAGTATGAGAGGTCAGTGTGAGGGTAGTTCAACTAGCAGTAAGAGGTCAGTGTGAGGGTAGTTCAACTAGCAGTATGAGAGGTCAGTGTGAGGGTAGTTCAACTAGCAGTATGTGAGGTCAGTGTGAGGGTAGTTCAACTAGCAGTATGAGGTCAGTGTGAGGGTAGTTCAACTAGCAGCATGAGGTCAGTGTGAGGGTAGTTCAACTAGCAGCATGAGGTCAGTGTGAGGGTAGTTCAACTAGCAGTATGAGAGGTCAGTGTGAGGGTAGTTCAACTAGCAGTATGAGGTCAGTGTGAGGGTAGTTCAACTAGCAGTATGAGAGGTCAGTGTGAGGGTAGTTCAACTAGCAGTATGAGGTCAGTGTGAGGGTAGTTCAACTAGCAGTATGAGGTCAGTGTGAGGGTAGTTCAACTAGCAGTATGAGAGGTCAGTGTGAGGGTAGTTCAACTAGCAGTATGAGAGGTCAGTGTGAGGGTAGTTCAACTAGCAGTATGAGGTCAGTGTGAGGGTAGTTCAACTAGCAGTATGAGGTCAGTGTGAGGGTAGTTCAACTAGCAGTATGAGAGGTCAGTGTGAGGGTAGTTCAACTAGCAGTATGAGAGGTCAGTGTGAGGGTAGTTCAACTAGCAGTATGAGAGGTCAGTGTGAGGGTAGTTCAACTAGCAGTATGAGAGGTCAGTGTGAGGGTAGTTCAACTAGCAGTATGAGGTCAGTGTGAGGGTAGTTCAACTAGCAGTATGAGAGGTCAGTGTGAGGGTAGTTCAACTAGCAGTATGAGAGGTCAGTGAGGGTAGTTCAACTAGCAGTATGAGGTCAGTGTGAGGGTAGTTCAACTAGCAGTATGAGGTCAGTGTGAGGGTAGTTCAACTAGCAGTATGAGGTCAGTGTGAGGGTAGTTCAACTAGCAGTATGAGAGGTCAGTGTGAGGGTAGTTCAACTAGCAGTATGAGGTCAGTGTGAGGGTAGTTCAACTAGCAGCATGAGGTCAGTGTGAGGGTAGTTCAACTAGCAGCATGAGGTCAGTGTGAGGGTAGTTCAACTAGCAGCATGAGGTCAGTGTGAGGGTAGTTCAACTAGCAGTATGAGGTCAGTGTGAGGGTAGTTCAACTAGCAGCATGAGAGGTCAGTGTGAGGGTAGTTCAACTAGCAGCATGAGAGGTCAGTGTGAGGGTAGTTCAACTAGCAGTATGAGAGGTCAGTGTGAGGGTAGTTCAACTAGCAGCATGAGGTCAGTGTGAGGGTAGTTCAACTAGCAGCATGAGGTCAGTGTGAGGGTAGTTCAACTAGCAGTATGAGGTCAGTGTGAGGGTAGTTCAACTAGCAGTATGAGGTCAGTGTGAGGGTAGTTCAACTAGCAGTATGAGGTCAGTGTGAGGGTAGTTCAACTAGCAGTATGAGGTCAGTGTGAGGGTAGTTCAACTAGCAGCATGAGAGGTCAGTGTGAGGGTAGTTCAACTAGCAGTATGAGAGGTCAGTGTGAGGGTAGTTCAACTAGCAGTATGAGGTCAGTGTGAGGGTAGTTCAACTAGCAGTGTGAGGTCAGTGTGAGGGTAGTTCAACTAGCAGTGTGAGGTCAGTGTGAGGGTAGTTCAACTAGCAGTATGAGGTCAGTGTGAGGGTAGTTCAACTAGCAGCATGAGAGGTCAGTGTGAGGGTAGTTCAACTAGCAGTATGAGAGGTCAGTGTGAGGGTAGTTCAACTAGCAGTATGAGGTCAGTGTGAGGGTAGTTCAACTAGCAGTATGAGAGGTCAGTGTGAGGGTAGTTCAACTAGCAGTATGAGGTCAGTGTGAGGGTAGTTCAACTAGCAGTATGAGGTCAGTGTGAGGGTAGTTCAACTAGCAGTATGAGAGGTCAGTGTGAGGGTAGTTCAACTAGCAGTATGAGGTCAGTGTGAGGGTAGTTCAACTAGCAGTATGAGGTCAGTGTGAGGGTAGTTCAACTAGCAGTATGAGAGGTCAGTGTGAGGGTAGTTCAACTAGTAGTATGAGGTCAGTGTGAGGGTAGTTCAACTAGCAGTATGAGGTCAGTGTGAGGGTAGTTCAACTAGCAGTATGAGAGGTCAGTGTGAGGGTAGTTCAACTAGCAGTATGAGGTCAGTGTGAGGGTAGTTCAACTAGCAGTATGAGGTCAGTGTGAGGGTAGTTCAACTAGCAGTATGAGGTCAGTGTGAGGGTAGTTCAACTAGCAGTATGAGGTCAGTGTGAGGGTAGTTCAACTAGCAGTATGAGAGGTCAGTGTGAGGGTAGTTAACTAGCAGTATGAGAGGTCAGTGTGAGGGTAGTTCAACTAGCAGTATGAGAGGTCAGTGTGAGGGTAGTTCAACTAGCAGTATGAGGTCAGTGTGAGGGTAGTTCAACTAGCAGTATGAGAGGTCAGTGTGAGGGTAGTTCAACTAGCAGTATGAGAGGTCAGTGTGAGGGTAGTTAACTAGCAGTATGAGAGGTCAGTGTGAGGGTAGTTAACTAGCAGTATGAGAGGTCAGTGTGAGGGTAGTTCAACTAGCAGTATGAGAGGTCAGTGTGAGGGTAGTTCAACTAGCAGTATGAGGTCAGTGTGAGGGTAGTTCAACTAGCAGTATGAGAGGTCAGTGTGAGGGTAGTTCAACTAGCAGTATGAGGTCAGTGTGAGGGTAGTTCAACTAGCAGTATGAGAGGTCAGTGTGAGGGTAGTTCAACTAGCAGTATGAGGTCAGTGTGAGGGTAGTTCAACTAGCAGTATGAGGTCAGTGTGAGGGTAGTTCAACTAGCAGTATGAGGTCAGTGTGAGGGTAGTTCAACTAGCAGTATGAGGTCAGTGTGAGGGTAGTTCAACTAGCAGTATGAGGTCAGTGTGAGGGTAGTTCAACTAGCAGTATGAGAGGTCAGTGTGAGGGTAGTTCAACTAGCAGTATGAGAGGTCAGTGTGAGGGTAGTTCAACTAGCAGCATGAGGTCAGTGTGAGGGTAGTTCAACTAGCAGTATGAGGTCAGTGTGAGGGTAGTTCAACTAGCAGTATGAGGTCAGTGTGAGGGTAGTTCAACTAGCAGTATGAGGTCAGTGTGAGGGTAGTTCAACTAGCAGTATGAGAGGTCAGTGTGAGGGTAGTTCAACTAGCAGTATGAGGTCAGTGTGAGGGTAGTTCAACTAGCAGTATGAGGTCAGTGTGAGGGTAGTTCAACTAGCAGTATGAGGTCAGTGTGAGGGTAGTTCAACTAGCAGTATGAGAGGTCAGTGTGAGGGTAGTTCAACTAGTAGTATGAGGTCAGTGTGAGGGTAGTTCAACTAGCAGTATGAGGTCAGTGTGAGGGTAGTTCAACTAGCAGTATGAGAGGTCAGTGTGAGGGTAGTTCAACTAGCAGTATGAGGTCAGTGTGAGGGTAGTTCAACTAGCAGTATGAGGTCAGTGTGAGGGTAGTTCAACTAGCAGTATGAGGTCAGTGTGAGGGTAGTTCAACTAGCAGTATGAGGTCAGTGTGAGGGTAGTTCAACTAGCAGTATGAGAGGTCAGTGTGAGGGTAGTTTAACTAGCAGTATGAGGTCAGTGTGAGGGTAGTTTAACTAGCAGTATGAGGTCAGTGTGAGGGTAGTTTAACTAGCAGTATGAGGTCAGTGTGAGGGTAGTTCAACTAGCAGTATGAGAGGTCAGTGTGAGGGTAGTTCAACTAGCAGTATGAGAGGTCAGTGTGAGGGTAGTTCAACTAGCAGTATGAGGTCAGTGTGAGGGTAGTTCAACAAGCAGTATGAGGTCAGTGTGAGGGTAGTTCAACTAGCAGTATGAGAGGTCAGTGTGAGGGTAGTTCAACTAGCAGTATGAGAGGTCAGTGTGAGGGTAGTTCAACTAGCAGTATGAGGTCAGTGTGAGGGTAGTTCAACTAGCAGTATGAGAGGTCAGTGAGGGTAGTTCAACTAGCAGTATGAGGTCAGTGTGAGGGTAGTTCAACTAGCAGTATGAGAGGTCAGTGTGAGGTCAGTGTGAGGGTAGTTCAACTAGCAGTATGAGAGGTCAGTGTGAGGGTAGTTCAACTAGCAGTATGAGGTCAGTGTGAGGGTAGTTCAACTAGCAGTATGAGAGGTCAGTGTGAGGGTAGTTCAACTAGCAGTATGAGAGGTCAGTGTGAGGGTAGTTCAACTAGCAGTATGAGGTCAGTGTGAGGGTAGTTCAACTAGCAGTATGAGAGGTCAGTGTGAGGGTAGTTAACTAGCAGTATGAGAGGTCAGTGTGAGGGTAGTTCAACTAGCAGTATGAGGTCAGTGTGAGGGTAGTTCAACTAGCAGTATGAGGTCAGTGTGAGGGTAGTTCAACTAGCAGCATGAGGTCAGTGTGAGGGTAGTTCAACTAGCAGAATGAGGTCAGTGTGAGGGTAGTTCAACTAGCAGCATGAGGTCAGTGTGAGGGTAGTTCAACTAGCAGTATGAGGTCAGTGTGAGGGTTGTTCAACTAGCAGTATGAGAGGCCAGTGTGAGGGTAGTTCAACTAGCAGTATGAGAGGTCAGTGTGAGGGTTGTTCAACTAGCAGTATGAGAGGCCAGTGTGAGGGTAGTTCAACTAGCAGTATGAGAGGTCAGTGTGAGGGTAGTTCAACTAGCAGTATGAGAGGTCAGTGTGAGGGTAGTTCAACTAGCAGTATGAGGTCAGTGTGAGGGTAGTTCAACTAGCAGTATGAGGTCAGTGAGGGTAGTTCAACTAGCAGTATGAGAGGTCAGTGTGAGGGTAGTTCAACTAGCAGTATGAGAGGTCAGTGTGAGGGTAGTTCAACTAGCAGTATGAGAGGTCAGTGTGAGGGTAGTTTAACTAGCAGTATGAGGTCAGTGTGAGGGTAGTTCAACTAGCAGTATGAGAGGTCAGTGTGAGGGTAGTTCAACTAGCAGTATGAGAGGTCAGAGTGAGGGTAGTTCAACTAGCAGTATGAGAGGTCAGTGTGAGGGTAGTTCAACTAGCAGTATGAGGTCAGTGTGAGGGTAGTTCAACTAGCAGTATGAGGTCAGTGTGAGGGTAGTTCAACTAGCAGTATGAGGTCAGTGTGAGGGTAGTTCAACTAGCAGTATGAGAGGTCAGTGTGAGGGTAGTTCAACTAGCAGTATGAGAGGTCAGTGTGAGGGTAGTTCAACTAGCAGTATGAGGTCAGTGTGAGGGTAGTTCAACTAGCAGTATGAGAGGTCAGTGTGAGGGTAGTTCAACTAGCAGTATGAGGTCAGTGTGAGGGTAGTTTAACTAGCAGTATGAGGTCAGTGTGAGGGTAGTTCAACTAGCAGTATGAGAGGTCAGTGTGAGGGTAGTTCAACTAGCAGTATGAGAGGTCAGTGTGAGGGTAGTTCAACTAGCAGTATGAGAGGTCAGTGTGAGGGTAGTTCAACTAGCAGTATGAGAGGTCAGTGTGAGGGTAGTTCAACTAGCAGTATGAGGTCAGTGTGAGGGTAGTTCAACTAGCAGTATGAGGTCAGTGTGAGGGTAGTTCAACTAGCAGTATGAGGTCAGTGTGAGGGTAGTTCAACTAGCAGTATGAGGTCAGTGTGAGGGTAGTTCAACTAGCAGTATGAGGTCAGTGTGAGGGTAGTTCAACTAGCAGTATGAGGTCAGTGTGAGGGTAGTTCAACTAGCAGTATGAGGTCAGTGTGAGGGTAGTTCAACTAGCAGTAAGAGAGGTCAGTGTGAGGGTAGTTCAACTAGCAGTATGAGGTCAGTGTGAGGGTAGTTCAACTAGCAGTATGAGGTCAGTGTGAGGGTAGTTCAACTAGCAGTATGAGGTCAGTGTGAGGGTAGTTCAACTAGCAGTATGAGAGGTCAGTGTGAGGGTAGTTCAACTAGCAGTATGAGAGGTCAGTGTGAGGGTAGTTCAACTAGCAGTATGAGGTCAGTGTGAGGGTAGTTCAACTAGCAGTATGAGGTCAGTGTGAGGGTAGTTCAACTAGCAGTATGAGGTCAGTGTGAGGGTAGTTCAACTAGCAGTATGAGGTCAGTGTGAGGGTAGTTCAACTAGCAGTATGAGAGGTCAGTGTGAGGGTAGTTCAACTAGCAGTATGAGGTCAGTGTGAGGGTAGTTCAACTAGCAGTATGAGGTCAGTGTGAGGGTAGTTCAACTAGCAGTATGAGGTCAGTGTGAGGGTAGTTCAACTAGCAGTATGAGGTCAGTGTGAGGGTAGTTCAACTAGCAGTATGAGGTCAGTGTGTGGGTAGTTCAACTAGCAGTATGAGGTCAGTGTGAGGGTAGTTCAACTAGCAGTATGAGGTCAGTGTGAGGGTAGTTCAACTAGCAGTATGAGAGGTCAGTGTGAGGGTAGTTCAACTAGCAGTATGAGAGGTCAGTGTGAGGGTAGTTCAACTAGCAGTATGAGAGGTCAGTGTGAGGGTAGTTCAACTAGCAGTATGAGAGGTCAGTGTGAGGGTAGTTCAACTAGCAGTATGAGGTCAGTGTGAGGGTAGTTTAACTAGCAGTATGAGGTCAGTGTGAGGGTAGTTCAACAAGCAGTATGAGGTCAGTGTGAGGGTAGTTCAACTAGCAGTATGAGAGGTCAGTGTGAGGGTGGTTCAACTAGCAGTATGAGGTCAGTGTGAGGGTAGTTCAACTAGCAGTATGAGGTCCGTGTGAGGGTAGTTCAACTAGCAGTATGAGAGGTCAGTGTGAGGGTAGTTCAACTAGCAGTATGAGAGGTCAGTGTGAGGGTTGTTCAACTAGCAGTATGAGGTCAGTGTGAGGGTAGTTCAACTAGCAGTATGAGGTCAGTGTGAGGGTAGGTCAACTAGCAGTATGAGGTCAGTGTGAGGGTAGGTCAACTAGCAGTATGAGAGGTCAGTGTGAGGGTAGTTCAACTAGCAGTATGAGAGGTCAGTGTGAGGGTAGTTCAACTAGCAGTATGAGGTCAGTGTGAGGGTAGTTCAACTAGCAGTATGAGGTCAGTGTGAGGGTAGTTCAACTAGCAGTATGAGGTCAGTGTGAGGGTAGTTCAACTAGCAGTATGAGAGGTCAGTGTGAGGGTAGTTCAACTAGCAGCATGAGGTCAGTGTGAGGGTAGTTCAACTAGCAGTATGAGGTCAGTGTGAGGGTAGTTCAACTAGCAGTATGAGGTCAGTGTGAGGGTAGTTCAACTAGCAGTATGAGAGGTCAGTGTGAGGGTAGTTCAACTAGCAGTATGAGGTCAGTGTGAGGGTAGTTCAACTAGCAGCATGAGAGGTCAGTGTGAGGGTAGTTCAACTAGCAGCATGAGAGGTCAGTGTGAGGGTAGTTCAACTAGCAGTATGAGAGGTCAGTGTGAGGGTACTTCAACTAGCAGTATGAGAGGTCAGTGTGAGGGTAGTTCAACTAGCAGTATGAGGTGTCAGTGTGAGGGTAGTTCAACTAGCAGTATGAGAGGTCAGTGTGAGGGTAGTTCAACTAGCAGTATGAGGTCAGTGTGAGGGTAGTTCAACTAGCAGTATGAGGTCAGTGAGGGTAGTTCAACTAGCAGTATGAGGTCAGTGTGAGGGTAGTTCAACTAGCAGTATGAGGTCAGTGTGAGGGTAGTTCAACTAGCAGTATGAGGTCAGTGTGAGGGTAGTTCAACTAGCAGTATGAGAGGTCAGTGTGAGGGTAGTTCAACTAGCAGTATGAGGTCAGTGTGAGGGTAGTTCAACTAGCAGTATGAGAGGTCAGTGTGAGGGTAGTTCAACTAGCAGTATGAGGTCAGTGTGAGTGTAGTTCAACTAGCAGTATGAGGTCAGTGTGAGGGTAGTTCAACTAGCAGTATGAGAGGTCAGTGTGAGGGTAGTTCAACTAGCAGTATGAGAGGTCAGTGTGAGGGTAGTTCAACTAGCAGTATGAGAGGTCAGTGTGAGGGTAGTTCAACTAGCAGTATGAGAGGTCAGTGTGAGGGTAGTTCAACTAGCAGTATGAGAGGTCAGTGTGAGGGTAGTTCAACTAGCAGTATGAGAGGTCAGTGTGAGGGTAGTTCAACTAGCAGTATGAGGTCAGTGTGAGGGTAGTTCAACTAGCAGTATGAGGTCAGTGTGAGGGTAGTTCAACTAGCAGTATGAGGTCAGTGTGAGGGTAGTTCAACTAGCAGTATGAGGTCAGTGTGAGGGTAGTTCAACTAGCAGTATGAGGGGTCAGTGTGAGGGTAGTTCAACTAGCAGTATGAGGTCAGTGTGAGGGTAGTTCAACTAGCAGTATGAGGTCAGTGTGAGGGTAGTTCAACTAGCAGTATGAGAGGTCAGTGTGAGGGTATTACAGAACTAATGTAACTCATGCTGCTGGGCTCCTACTGGGCTGCAGCCCCTGGTATTACTACGTTGCTATGGCAGCCAAATCCAAGCCCCACTCATTCCAACCTTCCCTGTGGTCAGCATGGTTGTGCCCACCCCCTCCTTGTCTCGGCTTAAGTTTGCTGCTGTGGTCACACCACACAGTCTGTGGGGGCAACTGGGGCCCGTTTCATTTTGAAACCTATAAAACCTGGGCTGTCTACACACACACACACGTCTACACACACACACACACACACACACACACACACACACACACACACACGCCTACACACACACACACACGCCTACACACACACACACACCTACAACTACACACACGCGCCTACACACACACACCTACACCTACACACACAGACTCACACACACACGTGCCTACACACACACACACGTGCCTACACACACACACACGTGCCTACACACACACACACGCGCCTACACACACACACACGCGCCTACACACACACACACGCGCCTACACACACACACACGCGCCTACACACACACACACCTACACACACACACCCATCCCTTCTGTTGTTATTGAGACACACCTCTTCCTTGGAAATGTCCTGACCTGCTCTATTGTAAAACCCTTCTAAACCTGTAGTCATTACCAGTACTTGACTTGGGCAGAAGTTCACCGAAGTACCGGGCCACCTCAAAATGTTCTACTGCTTAGAGTCCTTGTTCCTCTTAATAGAATATTAGCTCAAAACGTATTAAAAAGTGAGTTGATACCGTCACCCAAAATGAATAACGTAACTATTTCAGTCCATGTCAAGTTCAAACTATAACAATTATAAACTTGTAGCTACTAGCTAATGACTTCAGACTGGTAGCAAAACACTCCTAACACAAACTCCTAAACTTGTAGCTACTAGCTATCTAACAACTAATCCCTTCTCAATGTATCCTCCAGTCCTTTAGTCCTGGTCAATAGTATGGTTGTCAGAAGTTCCAGTCCTTTAATGTAGTGGTTTTAAACAAATAATATAGTTCAGTCAAACAAATTTGACAAAATCGTCACATAATTTCAAAGAGCAAAATCAAGCATTTTAGCTTGCAGATATCACCCAAAAAAAAACTCAGAGGAAGACTAGAGGGACAGATTTGAGTTGGTTTATGAGTCGCAGGTAGAACAGCATGTAGTGTAGCTAAACTGTTAGGCTGGGGGGGGGGGGTAGAATTACACCAGATGCAGTGTGTGTGTGTCTGTGTGTCTGTGTGTCTGTGTGTCTGTGTGTCATGAACACTTAACAGTAATAGTCACTTTACAGTAGAATACAGTCAATCATGGTGGAAATGTATATAATCTGACATATCAAGCTCTCATTTGCTGAAAACTACTGATGTTGAAGTAGACGCCCATGTTTCTCTCTGAACACACACACGTCATAGAGAGTCTTCCTGGTCATACACTGGCCTGCCTGCCTGTCTGCTGAAATGTCTGACAGACTGGCCCAGTCCTATTAAGACAGTGTGTGTGTGGTCTTACCTCCTAACCCTAGCCACCATAGAAGACAATAGCAGCCAGCAGTCAAATCAAGTCACACGCTAATGCTTACTTACAAGTCCCTGACCAACATTGCAATTTAAAAAAAAAACATGAAAAATAAATAAAAGTAACAAGTAATTAAAGAGCAGCAGTAAAATAACAATAGCGAGAATATATACAGGGGGTACCGGTACAGAGTCAATGTGCGGGGGCACCGGTTAGTTGAGGTAGTATGTAGGTAGAGTTATTAAAGTGACTACGCATAGATAACAAGAGAGTAGCAGCGGCGTAAAAGAGAGGAGGGCAATGAAAATAGTCTGGGTAGCCATTTGATTAGATGTTCAGTAGTCTTACGGCTTGGGGGGGGGTAGAAGCTGTTTAGAAGCCTCTTGGACCTAGACTTGGCGCTCTGTTACCGCTTGCCGTGCTTTAGCAGAGAAAACAGTCTATGACTAGGGTGGCTGGAGTTTTTAGAGCCTTCCTCTGACAACGCCTGGTATAGAAGTCCTGGATGGCAGGAAGCTTGGCCCCAGTGATGTACTGGGCCGTACACACTACTCTCTGTAGTGCCTTGCGGTCGGAGGCCCAGCAGTTGCCATACCAGGCGGTGATGCAACCCGTCAGGATGCTCTCGATGGTGCAGCTGTAAAACCTTTTGAGAATCTGAGGACCCATGCCAAATCTTTTAATTCTCCTGAGGGGAAAAGGTTTTGTTGTGCCCTCCTCACCACTGTCTTGGTGTGTTTGGACCATTCTAGTTTGTTGGTGATGTGAACACCAAGGAACTTGAAGCTCTCAACCTGCCCCATTGCAGCCCCGTCGTTAAGAATGGGGGGCGTGCTCGGTCCTCTTTTTCGTGTCATCCACAATCATCTCTTTTGTATTGATCACATTGAGGGAGAGGTTGTTGTCTTGGTACCACACAACCAGGTCTCTGACCTCCTCCCGATAGTCTCGTCATTGTTGGTGTTCAGGCCTACCACTGTTGTGTCATCAGCAAACTTAATGTTGTTGGAGTCGTGCCTGGCCATAGAGTCATGAGTGAACAGGGAGTACAGAAGTGGATGGAGCACGCACCCCTGAGGGGCCCCTGTGTTGAGGATCAGCGTGGCGGATGTGTTGTTAACTACCCTTTCCACCTGGGGGCGGCCCGTCAGGAAGTCCAGCATCCAGTTGCAGAGGGAGGTGTTTAGTCCCAGGGTCCTTACCTTAGTGATGAGCTTTGAGGGCACTATGGTGTTGAATGCTGAGCTGTAGTCAATAAATAGCATTCTCACATAGGTGTTAATTCTGTCCAGGTGTGAAAGGGCAGTGTGGAGTGCAATAGAAATTGCATCATCTGTGGATCTGTTGGGGCGGTATGCAACTTGGAGTGGGTCTAGAGTTTCTGGGATAATGGTGTTGATGTGAGCCATGACCAGCCTTTCAAAGCACTTCATGGCTACAGACGTAAGTGCTACGGGTCGGTAGTCATTTAGGCAGGTTACCTTAGTGTTCTTGGGCACAGGGACTATGGTGGTCTGCTTAAAACATGTTGGTATCACAGACTCGGACAGGGAGAGGTTGAAAATGTCAGTGAAGACACTTGCCAGTTGGTCAGCGCATGCTCGCAGCACACGTCCTGGTAATCCGTCTGGCCCTGCGGCCTTGTGAATGTTGATCTGTTTAAAGGTCTTACATCGGCTGCGGAGAGAGTGATCACACAGTCTTCCGGAACAGCTGGTGCTCTCATGCATGTTTCAGTGTTACTTGCCTTGAAGCGTGCATAGAGTAGTTTAGCTCGTCTGGTAGCCTTGTGTCACTGGTCAGCTCTCGGCTGTGCTTCCCTTTGTAGTCTGTAATTGTTTGCAAGCCCTGCCACATCCTTCGAGCGTCAGAGCCGGTGTAGTACGTTTTGATCTTAGTCCTGTATTGATGCTTTGCCTGTTTGATGGTTCGTCGGAGGGCATAGCGGTATTTCTTATAAGCTTCCGGGTTAGAGTCCCGCTCCTTGAAAGCAGCAGCTCTAGCCTTTAGCTCAGTGCAGATGTTGCCTGTAATCCATGGCTTCTGGTTGGGGTATGTACGTATGGTCACTGTTTGGGACGAAGTCATCAATGCACTTATTAATGAAGCCAATGACTGATGTGGTGTACTCCTCAATGCCACCTGTAGCTTCTTCTTTAGCATCTGTTTCATCTGACCACTTGTTTATTGGTGCTTCCTGCTTTACATTTTTTTGCTTGTAAGCAGGAATCAGGAGGATAGAATTATGGTCAGATTTACCAAATGGAGGGCGAGGGAGAGTTTTGTATGTTTTATATATTTTTTTAACATTTTACCTTTATTTAACTAGGCAAGTCAGTTAAGAACAAATTCTTATTTACAATGACGACCTACCGGGGAACAGTGGGTTAACTGCCTTGTTCTTGGGCAGAATGACAGATTTGTACCTTGTCAGCTCGGGGATTTGATCTTGCAACCTTTCGCTTACTAGTCCAACGCTCTAACCACTAGGCTACACTGTGTCTCTGTGTGTGGAGTAAAGGTGGTCTGGAGTTTTTTCCCTTCTGTTTGCACATTTAACATGTTGCCATAGTCTGGATGGGATCAGTGTTCTACACCTGGCCTGATGGAGAGTTCTGCATTCTGCACAATGTGTGAAACACCAGACAATGGACTCTTCAGATAGAACTTGTCTTTAGTCTGGAATTGGGTTGGGAGGGGGAGAGGAGGGGGTTATGGGGTGAGGTTGGGCAGGTTTGTGAGGAAGAGGGAAGTCTTCAGTGTTAGTTTGGACTAGGGGAGATGGGAGGAGTTGAAGGTTTGGGTTAGGGATCTTCAGTGTTAGTTTGGACTAGGGGAGATGGGAGGAGTTGAAGGTTTGGGTTAGGGATCTTCAGTGTTAGTTTGGACTAGGGGAGGTGGGAGGAGTTGAAGGTTTGGGTTAGGGATCTTCAGTGTTAGTTTGGACTAGGGGAGGTGGGAGGAGTTGAAGGTTTGGGTTAGGGATCTTCAGTGTTAGTTTGGACTAAGGGGAGGTGGGAGGAGTTGAAGATGTGGGTTAGGGATCTTCAGTGTTAGTTTGGACTAGGGGAGGTGGGAGGAGTTGAAGGTGTGGGTTAGGTATCTTCAGTGTTAGTTTGGACTAAGGGAGGTGGGAGGAGTTGAAGATGTGGGTTAGGGATCTTCAGTGTTAGTTTGGACTAGGGGAGGTGGGAGGAGTTGTGAAGGTTTGGGTTAGGGATCTTCAGTGTTAGTTTGGACTAAGGAGAGGTGGGAGGAGTTGAAGGTTTGGGTTAGGGATCTTCAGTGTTAGTTTGGACTAGGGGAGGTGGGAGGAGTTGAAGGTTTGGGTTAGGGATCTTCAGTTTGGACTAAGGGGAGGTGGGAGGAGTTGAAGATGTGGGTTAGGGATTTTCAGTGTTAGTTTGGACTAGGGGAGGTGGGAGGAGTTGAAGGTGTGGGTTAGGTATCTTCAGTGTTAGTTTGGACTAAGGGAGGTGGGAGGAGTTGAAGGTTTGGGTTAGGGATCTTCAGTGTTAGTTTGGACTAGGGGAGGTGGGAGGAGTTGAAGATGTGGGTTAGGGATCTTCAGTGTTAGTTTGGACTAGGGGAGGTGGGAGGAGTTGAAGGTGTGGGTTAGGGATCTTCAGTGTTAGTTTGGACTAGGGGAGGTGGGAGGAGTTGAAGATGTGGGTTAGGGATCTTCAGTGTTAGTTTGGACTAGGGGAGGTGGGAGGAGTTGTGAAGGTTTGGGTTAGGGATCTTCAGTGTTAGTTTGGACTAAGGAGAGGTGGGAGGAGTTGAAGGTGTGGGGTCTTCGGTGTGAATAGACCACACCCACTCTCTAAATCCCTTTAGGGTTGTGTGAGAGAGAAGTTAAAAGAGGATCTGTAATCTCACTGATGAGAGGCCAGATGAAAACCGTGGAATCGAGTCTGAACGACTAATTAATCCTTTTTGGTGTGTGTGAGATCTGGGCCTGTATTCACAAAGAGTCTGACACTGGGAGTGCTGATCTAGGGCCAGTTTCACCTTTTTGATCATAACGAACAAGGTTATATGAACAGGGTGGGGGTTGGAGACGCTTAATGAATACAGGCCCTGGTTTGGTCTCTCGATGGGCCCCTTTCGCCTGTGTTTGGTTCAGAATGCCTCAGCAACCGAAATTAAAGGTTAACAAAACAGGGTGTTACTGTTGCTTACTTTGGCTCTCTAAATTCACTTCCTGGTTTCTTACTTTGGCTCTCTAAATTCACTTCCTGGTTTCTTACTTTGGCTCTCTAAATTCACTTCCTGGTTTCTTACTTTCCTTAGTCAAATTCTCAGGGTAATGTTTGTTGTAGAAAAAAAAATGTCTAGATTCGAGAAAAAAAGAAAAAAAAGACATGTTTGTCATTTGCACCACCTTCATAAATCTACAGCCTGTTGCTCTCACCATTCTCTTGACGGATTATAGAACGTTCAAGAAGGTCTTGTGTGACAGCAGGGAGTGTATGGAGCCATAGATCCATAGGCTGCATTTCAAAACGGCACCACATTACCTATACCCATTAACCTGGGTCAAAACGGCACCACATTACCTATACCCATTAACCTGGGTCAAAACACCACATTACCTATACCCATTAACCTGGGTCAAAACACCTATTACCTATACCCATTAACCTGGGTCAAAACACCTATTACCTATACCCATTAACCTGGGTCAAAACACCTATTGCCTATACCCATTAACCTGGGTCAAAACACCTATTGCCTATACCCATTAACCTGGGTCAAAACACCTATTGCCTATACCCATTAACCTGGGTCAAAACACCTATTGCCTATACCCATTAACCTGGGTCAAAACACCTATTGCCTATACCCATTAACCTGGGTCAAAACACCTATTGCCTATACCCATTAACCTGGGTCAAAACACCTATTACCTATACCCATTAACCTGGGTCAAAACACCTATTACCTATACCCATTAACCTGGGTCAAAACACCTATTACCTATACCCATTAACCTGGGTCAAAACACCTATTGCCTATACCCATTAACCTGGGTCAAAACACCTATTACCTATACCCATTAACCTGGGTCAAAACACCTATTGCCTATACCCATTAACCTGGGTCAAAACACCTATTACCTATACCCATTAACCTGGGTCAAAACACCTATTACCTATACCCATTAACCTGGGTCAAAACACCTATTACCTATACCCATTAACCTGGGTCAAAACACCTATTACCTATACCCATTAACCTGGGTCAAAACACCTATTACCTATACCCATTAACCTGGGTCAAAACACCTATTACCTATACCCATTAACCTGGGTCAAAACACCTATTACCTATACCCATTAACCTGGGTCAAAACACCTATTACCTATACCCATTAACCTGGGTCAAAACACCTATTACCTATACCCATTAACCTGGGTCAAAACACCTATTACCTATACCCATTAACCTGGGTCAAAACACCTATTACCTATACCCATTAACCTGGGTCAAAACACCTATTACCTATACCCATTAACCTGGGTCAAAACACCTATTACCTATAAACATTACCTGGTCAAAAGTAGTGCACTATTTTGGGAATAGGGTGCCAGTTGGGACTCATCTTAGTATATTGTGTATGTATGGAGTCCCTTGGCTGTGAAAGATACTCAGGAAATAAGGTAGAAACCCCAATATGAGGTGATGTAGTTAGCTAGCAAGCTTGTGTGGCCTACCACTTCACAGATAAAACGTTGTTGCTCCTAGACGTTTCCACTTCACAATAACAGTTGACCGGGGCAGCTCTAGCAGGGCAGAAATTTGACGAACTGACTCGTTGGAAAGGTGGCATCCTATGACGATGCCACGTTGAAAGTCACTGAGCTCTTCAGTAAGGGGCCATTCTACTGCCAATGTTTGTCTATGGAGATTGCATGGCTGTGTGCTCGATTTTATACAACGGGTGTGGCTGAATTCACTTATTTGAAGGGATGTCCACATACCTTTTTTGTATAATGTTGTGTATTTTGTTAAAACCAGTTCGGTCTGAGCATATTGTAAATAGCATCGTTTGGATTGTGTGCACGGCTCAAGCATGGTGTACCAGAATACAGTGCCTTCAGAAAGTATTCATACCCGTTGAATTAATCCACATTTTGTTGTGTGTTACAGCCTAAATTCAAAGTGTATTAAATTGATTAGTTTAGCCACCCCCCCCCCCCCCCACACACACACACCCACACCACTACAAAGTGAAAACATGTTTTTAGAAATGTTTTCTAATTTATTGAAAATTAAATACAGAAATCTAATCTACATAATTATTCACACCCCTGAGTAAAAACATGTCAGAATCACCTTTGGCAGCGATTACAGCTGAGTGTCTTTCTGGGTAAATCTCTTAGAGCTTTCCACACCGGGATTGTACAATATTTCATATATTTTCACATTATTCATTAAAAAAAAAAATGACTCAAGCTCTGTCAAATTGGTTGTTGATCATTGCTAGACAACCATTTTCAAGTCTTACCATAGATTTTCAAATCAGATTTAAGTCAAAACTGTAACTTGGCCACTCAGGAACACTCAATGTCGTCTTGGTAAGCAACTCCAGTGTAGATTTGACCTTGTGTTTTAGGTTATTATCCTGCTGAAGGGTTAATCTGTTAATAAGTTTTCCATCTAGGATTTTCTTTTTTTACCTATCTACCAATGGGTGCCCTTCTTTGCAAGGCATTGGAAAACCCTTTGTGGTCTTTGTGCTTGAAATTCACTAGTCAACTTAAGGACCTTTACATATAATTGTATGTGTGGGGTACAATTTGTATTTATTTTACCTTTATTTAACCAGGTAGGCAAGTTGAGAACACGTTCTCATTTACAATTGCGACCTGGCCAAGATAAAGGAAAGCAGTTCAACACATACAACAACACAGAGTTACACATGGAGTAAAACAAACATACAGTCAATAATACATTAGAAGAATAAGTCTATATACAATGTGAGCAAATGAGGTGAGATGAGGGAGGTAAAGGCAAAAAAAAGGCAATGGTGGCAAAGTAAATACAATATAGCAAGTAAAACACTGGAATGGTTGATTTGCAGTGGAAGAAGGTGCAAAGTAGAGATAGAAATAATGGGGTGCAAAGGAGCAAAATAAATAAATACAGTAGGTAAAGAGGTAGTTGTTTGGGCTAAATTGTAGATGGGTTATGTACAGGTGCAGTAGTCTATGAGCTGCTCTGACAGCTGGTGCTTAAAGCTAGTGAGGGAGATAAGTGTTTCCAGTTTCAGAGATTTTTGTAGTTCGTTCCAGTCATTGGCAGCAGAGAACTGGAAGGAGAGGCGGCCAAAGGAAGAGTTGGTTTTGGGGGTGACCAGAGAGATATACCTGCTGGAGCGCGTGCTACAGGTGGGTGCTGCTATGGTGACCAGTGAGCTGAGATAAGGGGGGACTTTACCTAGCAGGGTCTTGTAGATGACCTGGAGCCAGGGGGTTTGGCGACGAGTATGAAGCGAGGGCCAGCCAACGAGAGCGTACAGGTCGCAGTGGTGGGTAGTATATGGGGCTTTGGTGACAAAACGGATGGCACTGTGATAGACTGCATCCAATTTATTGAGTAGGGTACTGGAGGCTATTTTGTAAATGACATCACCGAAGTCGAGGATTGGTAGGATGGTCAGTTTTACAAGGGTATGTTTGGCAGCATGAGTGAAGGATGCTTTGTTGCGGAATAGGAAGCCAATTCTAGATTTAACTTTGGATTGGAGATGTTTGATGTGGGTCTGGAAGGAGAGTTTACAGTCTAACCAGACACCTAGGTATTTGTAGTTGTCCACATATTCTAAGTCAGAGCCGTCCAGAGTAGTGATGCTGGACAGGCGGGCAGGCGCAGGCAGCGATCGGTTGAAGAGCATGCATTTAGTTTTACTTGTATTTAAGAGCAATTGGAGGCCACGGAAGGAGAGTTGTATGGCATTGAAGCTCATCTGGATGTTAGTTAACACAGTGTCCAAAGAAGGGCCAGAAGTATACAGAATGGTGTCGTCTGCGTAGAGACTCACCAGCAGCAAGAGCGACATCATTGATGTATACAGAGAAGAGAGTCAGTCCAAGAATTGAACCCTGTGGCACCCCCATAGAGACTGCCAGAGGCCCGGACAACAGACCCTCCGATTTGACATACTGAACTCTATCAGAGAAGTAGTTGGTGAACCAGGCGAGGCAATCATTTGAGAAACCAAGGCTGTCGAGTCTGCCGATGAGGATGTGGTGATTGACAGAGTCGAAAGCCTTGGCCAGGCCAATGAATACGGCTGCACAGTATTGTTTCTTATCGATGGCGGTTAAGATATCAATTACGACCTTGAGCGTGGCTGAGGTGCACCCATGACCAGCTCTGAAACCAGATTGCATAGCGGAGTAGGTGTGGTGGGATTCGAAATGGTCGGTAATCTGTTTGTTGACTTGGCAGGGTAGGATGGATATAGGTCTGTAGCAGTTTGGGTCTAGAGTGTCCCCCCCTTTGAAGAGGGGGATGACCGCAGCTGCTTTCCAATCTTTGGGAATCTCAGACGACACGAAAGAGAGGTTGAACAGGCTAGTAATAGGGGTTGCAACAATTTCGGCAGATACTTTTAGAAAGAAAGGGTCCAGATTGTCTAGCCCGGCTGATTTGTAGGGGTTCAGATTTTGCAGCTCTTTCAGAACATCAGCTGACTGGATTTGGGAGAAGGAGAAATGGGGAAGGCTTGGGCGAGTAGCTGTGGGGGGGTGCAGTGCTGTTGACCGGGGTAGGGGTAGCCAGGTGGAAAGCATGGCCAGCCGTAGAAAAATGCTTATTGAAATTCTCAATTATAGTGGATTTGTCAGTGGTGACTGTGTTTCCTATCTTCAGTGCAGTGGGCAGCTGGGAGGAGGTGTTCTTATTCTCCATGGACTTTACAGTGTGCCAGAACCTTATTGAGTTTGTGTTGCAGGAAGCAAATTTCTGCTTGAAAAAGCTAGCCTTGGCTTTTCTAACTGCCTGTGTTAGAAAATATATATAAATATATATATATATACACATTTTTTATCCTCAATCTACACACAATACCCCATAATGAAAAAGCGAAAACAGGTTTTTAGAAATTTTAGCCAATGTATTAAAAATAAAAACAAATACCTTATTTACAATAATATTCAGACTATGAGACTCGAAATTGAGCTCAGGTGCATCCTGTTTCCATTGATCATCCTTGAGATGTTACTACAATTTGATTGGAGTCCACCTGTGGTTAATGCAATTGATTGGACATGATTTGGAAAGGCACACACACCTGTCTATACAAGGTCCCACAGTTGACAGTGTATGTCAAGGCAAAATCCAAACCTTGGGGTTGAAGGAATTGTCCGTAGAGCTCTGAGACAGGATTGTGTCGAGGCACAGATCTTGGGAAGAGTACCAAACAAATTCTGCAGTTTTGAAGGTCCCCAAGAACACAGTGGCCTCCATCTTTCTTAAATGGAAGAAGTTTGGAACCGCAATCGGGAGAGAAGGGACTTGGTCAGAGAGGTGACCAAGAACCTGATGGTCACTCTGACAGAGCTCCTCTGTGGAGATGGGAGAACCTTCCAGAAGGGCAACCATCTCTGCAGCACTCCACCAATCAGGCCTTTATGGTAAAGTGGCCAGACGGAAGCCACTCCTCAGTAAAAGGCACATGACAGCCCACTTGGAGTTTGCAAAAAGGCACCTAAAGGACTCTCAGACCATGAGAAACAAGATTCTCTGGCCTGATGAAACCAATATTGAACTCTTTGGCCTGAATGCCAAGTGTCATGTCTGGAGGAAACCTGGCACCATCCCTACGGTGAAGCATGGTGGTGGCAGCATCATGCTGTGGGTATGTTTTACAGCGGCAGGGACTGGGAGACTAGTCAGGATCGAGGGAAAGATGAATGGAGCTAAGTACAGAGAGATCCTTAATGCAAACTTACTCCATAGCACTCAGGTCCTCAGACTGGTGTGAAGGTTTACCTTACAACAGAACAACGACCCTAAGCACACAGCCAAGACAACGCAGGAGTGGCTTCGGGACAAGTCTCTGAATGTCCTTGAGTGGCCTAGCCAGAGCCTGGAATTGAACACGATCAAACATCTCTGGAGAGACCTGAAAATAACTGTGCAGCAACACTCCCCATCCGACCTGACAGAGCTTGAGATGATCTGCAGAGAAGAATGGGACAAACTCCCCAAATACAGGTGTGCCAAGCTTGTAGCATCAAACCCAAGAATACTCAAGGCTATAATCACTGCCAAAGGTGCTTCAACAAAGTACTGAGTAAAGTACCTTTACTCCTGAACGTATTTAGGCATCGCCATAACAACGGGGTTGAATAGTTATTGATTCAAGCTTTTTATTCTTAATTAATTTGTAAAAAAATTCTGAAAACACAATTCCACTTTGACATTATGGGCTATTGCGTTTAGGCCAGTAACTGTACAAGTGGTGTTATTTACAAAACCATCTTAGTCAATCATACCTCTCTTCCAGACAGACATCCGACAACACACACACACACACATCACACAACACACAACACACACACATCGCAAAACAGTCCTCATGCTGCATTCCTGACCTGTACAGCTCCCCCTCTGCTCTCAGATACAGTTCAACACACACACACACACACACACACACACACACACACAGCTAGCTGCATTGCCGCTCTGCTCTCACTCTAAGATACAGTTCAACAGCTGCACTCTGACCTCATTGACCTCTAACCTCAACTCCCCGAAGGTCACCTCGTGTTTTAGCCATGGGTCTGTCCCACCCCCCTATTTTCCAAAAACCCTACCCATCCTTAAGTCAACCCAGAAGAGGGTCCAAACCACGGCGGGTCCCAAACCACGGCGGGTCCCAAACCACGGCGGGTCCCAAACCACGGCGGGTCCCAAACCACGGCGGCCGACCACAGCGGGTCCCGACCACAGCGGGTCCCGACCACAGCGGGTCCCGACCACAGCGGGTCCCGACCACAGCGGGTCCCGACCACAGCGGGTCCCGACCACAGCGGGTCCCGACCACAGCGGGTCCCGACCACAGCGGGTCCCGACCACAGCGGGTCCCGACCACAGCGTCTCCCGACCACAGCGGGTCCCGACCACAGCGGGTCCCGACCACAGCGGGTCCCGACCACAGCGTCTCCCGACCACAGCGTCTCCCGACCACAGCGTCTCCCGACCACAGCGTCTCCCGACCACAGCGTCTCCCGACCACAGCGGGTCCCGACCACAGCGGGTCCCGACCACAGCGGGTCCCGACCACAGCGGGTCCCGACCACAGCGGGTCCCGACCACAGCGTCTCCCGACCACAGCGGGTCCCGACCACAGCGGGTCCCGACCACAGCGGGTCCCGACCACAGCGGGTCCCGACCACAGCGGGTCCCGACCACAGCGTCTCCCGACCACAGCGGGTCCCGACCACAGCGTCTCCCGACCACAGCGGGTCCCGACCACAGCGTCTCCCGACCACAGCGGGTCCCGACCACAGCGGGTCCCGACCACAGCGGGTCCCGACCACAGCGGGTCCCGACCACAGCGGGTCCCGACCACAGCGGGTCCCGACCACAGCGGGTCCCGACCACAGCGGGTCCCGACCACAGCGGGTCCCGACCACAACGGGTCCCGACCACAACGGGTCGCAGCTACTAATACAAATAGTGCAGGGGTGTTTTCATTCCGTCAATTCTGTTGCAAAACGTTTGTTAAAACGGGAAGCAAAGGAAACGAAGGGCTCCAAACAGAATGAATACACCCTGGTTGTCATAAGCAGTGATTACATTTGTCTCCAGTTGACACCAATCCAGAGTGTCTTTGTTAGATGGCAGCTTAATTTGCATGTTTCATGCAGAACACCATTAGCTGAACAGCCAATCTGGACAACCAATCCCTACTCATTAGCTGAACAGCCTCTCTGAACAACCAATCCCTACTCATTAGCTGAACAGCCTCTCTGAACAACCAATCCCTACTCATTAGCTGAACAACCAATCCCTACTCATTAGCTGAACAGCCTATCCCTACTCATTAGCTGAACAGCCTCTCTCTGAACAACCAACCCCTACTCATTAGCTGAACAGCCAATCCCTGAACAACCAATCCCTACTCATTAGCTGAACAGCCAATCCCTACTCATTAGCTGAACAGCCAATCCCTGAACAACCAATCCCTACTCATTAGCTGAACAGCCAATCCCTACTCATTAGCTGAACAGCCTCTCTGAACAGCCAATCCCTACTCATTAGCTGAACAGCCTCTCTCTGAACAACCAATCCCTACTCATTAGCTGAACAGCCTCTCTCTGAACAACCAATCCCTACTCATTAGCTGAACAGCCTCTCTCTGAACAACCAATCCCTACTCATTAGCTGAACAGCCTCTCTCTGAACAGCCAATCCCTACTCATTAGCTGAACAGCCTCTCTCTGAACAACCAATCCCTACTCATTAGCTGAACAGCCAATCCCTACTCATTAGCTGAACAGCCTCTCTCTGAACAACCAATCCCTACTCATTAGCTGAAAAGCCTCTCTGAACAACCAATCCCTACTCATTAGCTGAACAGCCAATCCCTACTCATTAGCTGAACAGCCTCTCTCTGAACAACCAATCCCTACTCATTAGCTGAAAAGCCTCTCTGAACAACCAATCCCTACTCATTAGCTGAACAGCCAATCCCTACTCATTAGCTGAACAGCCTCTCTCTGAACAACCAATCCCTACTCATTAGCTGAAAAGCCTCTCTGAACAACCAATCCCTACTCATTAGCTGAACAGCCAATCCCTACTCATTAGCTGAACAGCCTCTCTCTGAACAACCAATCCCTACTCATTAGCTGAAAAGCCTCTCTGAACAACCAATCCCTACTCATTAGCTGAACAGCCAATCCCTACTCATTAGCTGGACAGCCTCTCTCTGAACAACCAATCCCTACTCATTAGCTGAACAGCCTCTCTCTGAACAACCAATCCCTACTCATTAGCTGAACAGCCTCTCTCTGAACAACCAATCCCTACTCATTAGCTGAAAAGCCTCTCTGAACAACCAATCCCTACTCATTAGCTGAACAGCCAATCCCTACTCATTAGCTGAACAGCCTCTCTCTGAACAACCAATCCCTACTCATTAGCTGAAAAGCCTCTCTGAACAACCAATCCCTACTCATTAGCTGAACAGCCAATCCCTACTCATTAGCTGAACAGCCTCTCTCTGAACAACCAATCCCTACTCATTAGCTGAACAGCCTCTCTGAACAACCAATCCCTACTCAGTTGACCCACCTTGTTCTAAATTCACACACGGAAACAGACAGACAGACAGACAGACAGACAGGACTGCCTATTCCTTCTCATTCCTCTGAAACAGACAGACAGCCTATTCCTTCTCAATCCTCTGAAACAGACAGACAGACTGCCTATTCCTTCTCAATCCTCTGAAAC
This sequence comes from Salvelinus fontinalis, assembly GCF_029448725.1. NCBI lineage: Eukaryota > Metazoa > Chordata > Actinopteri > Salmoniformes > Salmonidae > Salvelinus > Salvelinus fontinalis. The sequence continues at coordinate 57,600,171 of NC_074682.1, read as the reverse complement.
AGACAGACAGACTGCCTATTCCTTCTCAATCCTCTGAAACAGACAGACAGACTGCCTATTCCTTCTCAATCCTCTGAAACAGACAGACAGACTGCCTATTCCTTCTCAATCCTCTGAAACAGACAGACAGACTGCCTATTCCTTCTCAATCCTCTGAAACAGACAGACAGACTGCCTATTCCTTCTCAATCCTCTGAAACAGACAGACATGCTGAGCCCCACCCCTTTCTCTGGACACATGAGCCAGTGAGTTAGAAAACAGCCCTAACGTGTGGGACTGGCTTGTGATTACGTTGTCTTATCTTCTCTGGTCTACCACGAGGCTCTGATCCGCGCCTCTGCCGCGAGGCTCTGATCCATGGGACTGCCGCGAGGCTCTGATCCATGGGACTGAGTCTGAGACACACAGGTGATAACAAACAAGCCCCATACCTTTCTCTTTCTCTGGAAATATGAGTCAGTGAGTTACAAAACAGTCCAGTGGGAAACAAGCCAACATGTGTCTTGGCACTACGTTATCTCTGGCCTATGAAGGAAGAGTCTCATGACAACAGAGAGACAGAGATGAAGGCATCTGAGGTACTAAGCTCCAGTAAGGGTCTGGAGACTCCACTGTGGGTCTGTGTGTCTACCAATACCAATGCAGTAGTAGATCATATGGAGTCACACCCACCCAGGTCATGTGACTCCGGGGCCGGCAGCGAGGGTCCCCAGTCCGGGGCCTGCAGCGAGGGTCCCCAGTCCGGGGCCTGCAGCGAGGGTCCCCAGTCCGGGGCCTGCAGCGAGGGTCCCCAGTCCGGGGCCTGCAGCGAGGGTCCCCAGTCCGGGGCCTGCAGCGAGGGTCCCCAGTCCGGGGCCTGCAGCGAGGGTCCCCAGTCCGGGGCCTGCAGCGAGGGTCCCCAGTCCGGGGCCTGCAGCGAGGGTCCCCAGTCGAGTGGCGCCACCAAAGTGGGGGGAGCCAGAGGTGGAGCGGGATCTGCGTCCCGCACCAGAGCCGCCACCGAAGTAGATGCCCACCCGGACCCTCCCCATGAAGTCAGGTTTTCCGGAGTCCGCACCTTTTGGGGGGGGGGGGGGGGGCGGTACTGTCACGCCCTGGCCATAGAGGCTTTTATTCTCTATTTTGGTTAGGCCAGGGTGTGACTAGAGTGGGCATTCTAGTTTCTTTATTTCTATGTTTTCTGTTTCTATGTTTTGGCCGGGTATGGTTCTCAAATCAGGGACAGCTGTCTATCGTTGTCTCTAATTGGGAATCATACCCGGCATTACGTGTCATTTATTATTATTTTCTTTTTAAACACAGTGACCATCGGGCTCTTTCTTGAGTCATTTGTGCGTCTTAATTATTGAATCAGAGTGTGCTTAAAGCATCAGACAAGCTCAGTGCATTTCTAATTGATTTTATTATTCAAAACACATAGGGGCCTGTCTATATACGGAAACTTAAGTTTCAATATTGACCAATTGATCGGTCGAAAGAACAGGACGACTCTCGGTCGACCAAGATTCTTTGTAGTCGGGGACTCCTGTAAGCCCTTCTGGACAAGATGACTGAATATAATGTATACATGTAAAAATGGTATGTGGGAGGAGGAGGATCTTGATGAAACCACCTCTCAGTAGATCTCCACAGCCCTGCATAGTTCACAGGCGATCTAGTATACACGAGATCTCCCCGACACAGCACAATACTCTGGTATGCAGACGGTAGGAGAAACGCACCAAAACCACCCCTCTCTGAAACCTATGTCTCATGTTCTCACACACACACGCAAGCCTAGCAGAGGTCAGAGGTTTGGAGTTAGCAGAGGCCCAACACTCTGCTTACTAGGAGCAGAGAGAGAGACGGTGGGCAATCCTGGACAAGAGGTTAGTGGGTTGGAGTTAGCAGAGGCCCAACGCTCTGCTTACTAGGAGCAGAGAGAGAGACGGTGGGCAATCCTGGACAAGAGGTTAGTGGGTTGGAGTTAGCAGAGGCCCAACGCTCTGCTTACTAGGAGCAGAGAGAGAGACGGTGGGCAATCCTGGACAAGAGGTTAGTGGGTTGGAGTTAGCAGAGGCCCAACGCTCTGCTTACTAGGAGCAGAGAGAGAGACGGTGGGCAATCCTGGACAAGAGGTCAGAGGTTTGGAGTTAGCAGAGGCCCAACGCTCTGCTTACTAGGAGCAGAGAGAGAGAGACGGTGGGCAATCCTGGACAAGAGGTCAGAGGTTTGGAGTTAGCAGAGGCCCAACGCTCTGCTTACTAGGAGCAGAGAGAGAGAGACGGTGGGCAATCCTGGACAAGAGGTTAGTGGGTTGGAGTTAGCAGAGGCCCAACGCTCTGCTTACTAGGAGCAGAGAGAGAGACGGTGGGCAATCCTGGACAAGAGGTCAGAGGTTTGGAGTTAGCAGAGGCCCAACGCTCTGCTTACTAGGAGCAGAGAGAGAGACGGTGGGCAATCCTGGACAAGAGGTTAGTGGGTTGGAGTTAGCAGAGGCCCAACGCTCTGCTTACTAGGAGCAGAGAGAGAAACAGTGGGCAATCCTGGACAAGAGGTCAGAGGTTTGGAGTTAGCAGAGGCCCAACGCTCTGCTTACTAGGAGCAGAGAGAGAGACGGTGGGCAATCCTGGACAAGAGGTTAGTGGGTTGGAGTTAGCAGAGGCCCAACGCTCTGCTTACTAGGAGCAGAGAGAGAAACAGTGGGCAATCCTGGACAAGAGGTCAGTGGTTTCTGGGTCAGCATGTCTAGCAGGGAAATTAATTTAGATTTATTAGGATCCCCATTATCCGAAGCAAATGGTGACATAGTCTTACTGAGGTCAGACACATAAGGAAAAAGACAATACAGACAAAATACTTTACCATTTACAGACATTTAAATCATGAACATGTAGTGTGTGTGTGTGCACATCTATCAGTTCTACATACATGTCAGTACATACACACAAGTAGGTCACATGGGGGAGAGGTGTTGCTTTATCTGTTTTTTAAACCAGGTCACATGCTCTGTATAAGATGGAAGGGAATTCCATGCACTTATGGCTCTGTATAATACTGTACATTTCCTTAAATTTGTTCTGGACATGGGGACTGTGAAAAGACCCCTTGTGGCATGTCTGGTTGTGTGTGTGTGTGTGTCAGTGCTGTGTGTAAATTGACTATGCAAACAAATTTGGAATCTAACACATTAGTGTTTCTTAGAAAAACAAGACATGATGCCATCAGTTTCTTCTCAACTCTTAGCCCAAGAGAGACTGGCATGCATAGTATTTATATCAGCCCTCTGATTACAATGAAGAGCAAAATGTGCCGCTTTGTTCTGGGCCAGCTGCAGCTTAACTAGGTCTTTCTTTGCAGCACTTTACAACACGATTGGACAATTATCAAGATTAGACAAAACTAGAGCCTGCAGAACTTGCTTTTTGGAGTGTGGTGTCAAAAAAGCATCTCTTTATAACGGCTAGCTCTCTTTCCATCTTTACAACCATTGAATCTATATGTTTAGACCATGAGAGTTTACAATCTTAGGTAAGACCAAGTAATTTAGTCTTCTCAACTTGTTCAACAGCCACACCGTTCATTATCAGATTCAGCTGAGGTCTAGAACTTAAGGAATGATTTGTACCAAATACAATGCTCTTAGTTTTAGAGATGTTCAGGACCAGTTTATTACTGGCCACCCATTCCAAAACAGACTGCAACTCTTTGTTAAAGGTTTCAGTGACTTCATTAGCTGTGGTTGCTGATGCGAATATGGTTGAATCACCAGCATACATGGACACACAGGCTTTGTTTAACGCCAGTGGCAGGTCATTGGTAAAAATAGAAAAGAGTAGAGGGCCTAGAGAGGTGCCCTGCGGTACACCACACGTTACATGTTTAACATTAGAGAAGCTTCCATTAAAGAAAACCATCAGTTCTATTAGATAAATAGCTCTAAATCAACGATATGTTAGAGGTTGAAAAGCCATAACACATGAGTTCTCAACAAAAGGTTATGGTCAATAATATCAAAGGCTGCACTGAAATCTATACAGTACAGCTCCCATAACCATCTTATCAATGTCTTTCAACCAATCATCAGTCATTTGTGTCAGTGTAGAACATGTTGAGTGCCCTTCTCTATAAGCATGCTGAAAGTCTGTTGTTAATTTGTTTACAGAGAAGTAGCATTGTGTTAGGTCAAACACCATTTTTTTTTTTCAACAGTTTGCCAAGAGCTGGCAGCAAGCTGATAGGTCTGCTGTTAGAACCAGTAACGGCCGCTTTACCACTCTTGGGTAGTGGAATGACTTTGGCTTTCCTCCAGGCCTGAGGACAAACACCTTCCTCTAGACTCAGATTAAAGATATGACAGATAGGAGTGGCTATAGAGTCAGCTACCATCCTCAGTAGCTTTCCATCTAAGTTGTCAATGGCAGGAGGTTTGTCATTATTGATCAATGATCATTTTTCCACCTCTCCCACACTAACTTTACAAAATTCAATCTTGCAATGCTTTTCTTTCATTATTTTTTATGCATAAATGCGATGGCTCACTGTTCGTTGTTGGCGTTTCCTGCCTAAGTTTGCCCACTTTGCCAATGAAGTAATCATAAAAATATTTGGCAACATCAAATGGTTTTGTGATGGATAAGCCATCTGATTCGATGAAAGATGTAGTTGAATTTGTCTTTCTGCCCAGAATTCCATTTAAAAGTACTCCAAGTTTTTATGAGAATTTGTTTAAAAAAAAATCTATTTTAGAATAAGTAATGTAACGTGGAAAAAGTGAAGGGGTCTGAATATTTTTCCGAATGCATTGTATGTGGTCTACAAATGAAGGAAAATACAATCACGAGGATCCACTTTTATAGACAATGTACTGGTGCACAGACAGCGCATTGTGCAAACAAAACAACCCTCGCCATATCAACTGGAATTACATGCGTCACAATATAGTCCAGGAAGTTCCAAAAACTGGGCATAAAATAGTGTATAAGAGATCATACAAAATATTTTGCTATGACTCATGTGGATGGTGTTAAAAATGTTTGTTTGTCTGATGTGATTAATGAGGAGCATCCAGACGCTGCACTTGATGAATTTATGAAATTGCTTCTTCCAATTATTGATTAACATATGCACCTGTTAAGAAACTGACTGTTAGAACTGTTAAGACTCCATGGATTGATGAGGAAATGAAAAACTGTATGGTTGAAAGAAAATGGGACAAAAAGGAGTGGCTAATAAATCTGTCTGCACATCAGACTGGCTGACTTACTGCAAATTGAGAAATGATGTGACTTAACTACTAACTACTACTACTAACTACTAACTACTAACTACTAACTACTAACTACTAACTACTAACTACTACTAACTCAATGAAAAGAAAACAAAAGTGGTATTTATGAAGCTTAAGATCAACGATATAAAGAATGGTTGGAACTTGGAGTCCACCTGTGGTAAGACATGATTTGGAAAGGCACACACACCTGTCTATATAAGGTCCCACAGTTGACGGTGCATGTCAGAGCAAAAATCAAGCCATGAGGTCGAAAGAATTGTCCATGGAGCTCAGAGACAGGATTGTGTTGAGGCACAGATCTGGGGAAGGGTACAAAAACAATTCTGCAGCATTGAAGGTCCCCAAGAACACAGTGGCCTCCATCTTTATTAAATGGAAGAAGGGTGGAACCAACAAGACTCTTCCTGGACTCTTCCACAAATGTGCATGTGTCTGCTCAAACGGTCAGAAACAGACTCCATGGAGGGTGGTATGAGGGCCCGACGTCCACAGGTGGGGGTTGTGCTTACAGCCCAACACCGTGCAGGACGTTTGGCATTTGCCAGAGAACACCAAGATTGGCAAATTCGTCACTGGCGCCCTGTGCTCTTCACAGATGAAAGCAGGTTCACACTGAGCACATGAGCACATGTGACAGAAGTGACAGAGTCTGGAGACGCCGTGGAGAACGTTCTGCTGCCTGCAATATCCTCCAGCATGACCGGTTTGGCGATGGGTCAGTCATGGTGTGGGGTGGCATTTCTTTGTGGGGCCGCACAGCCCTCCATGTGCTCGCCAGAGGTAGCCTGACTGCCATTAGGTACCGAGATGAGATCCTCAGACCCCTTGTGAGACCATATGCTGACACATGCCAATTTGTGGCCTGCTGAAGGTCATTTTGCAGGGCTCTGGCAGTGCACCTCCTTGCACAAAGGCGGAGGTACCGGTCCTGCTGCTGGGTTGTTGCCCTCCTACGGCCTCCTCCACGTCTCCTGATGTACTGGCAACGCCTGCATGCTCTGGACATTACGCTGACAGACACAGGAAACCTTTTTGCCACAGTTCGCATTGATGTGCCATCCTGGATGAACTGCACTACCTGAGCCACTTGTGTGGGTTGTAGACTCCGTCTCATGCTACCACTAGAGAGAGCACCGCCAGCATTCAAAAGTGACCAAAACATCAGCCAGGAAGCATAGGAACTGAGAAGTGGTCTGTGGTCACCAACTGCAGAATTATTCCTGTTTTGGGGGGTGTCTTGCTAATTGCCTATAATTTACACCTTTTGTCTATTCCATTTGCACAACAGCATGTGAAATTTATTGTCAATCAGTGTTGCTTCCTAAGTGGACAGTTTGATTTCACAGAAGTGTGATTGACTTGGAGTTACATTGTGTTGTTTAAGTGTTCCCTTTATTTTTTTGAGCAGTATATATATATATATATATATATATATATATATATATAACATTTTTGTAATTATGGAGTATTGTGTTTAGATTGATGAGGGGAAAAAATAATGGAATCCATTTTAGAATACGGCTGTAACGTAACAAAATGTGGAAAAAGTAACACGGTCTGGACTTGAACCCTGCATTTTCCAAATGCACTATAGGCCTAATAAAATTAACTCTCTCTCTACCTCGCTGTTCGATGGGAAGGGCAGGGGAAGGTAGGGCAGGTAGATGGGAAGGTAGGGCAGGTAGATGGGAAGGTAGGGCAGGTAGATGGGAAGGGCAGGGGAAGGTAGGGCAGGTCGATGGGAAGGGCAGGGGAAGGTAGGGCAGGTCGATGGGAAGGGCAGGGTAAGGTAGGGCAGGGGAAGGTAGGGCAGGGTAAGGTAGGGCAGGGTAAGGTAGGGCAGGGGAAGGTAGGGCAGGTCGATGGGAAGGGCAGGGGAAGGTAGGGCAGGTCGATGGGAAGGGCAGGGTAAGGTAGGGCAGGTAGATGGGAAGGGCAGGGGAAGGTAGAGCAGGTAGATGGGAAGGGCAGGGGAAGGTAGGGCAGGTAGATGGGAAGGTAGGGCAGGTAGATGGGAAGGTAGGGCAGATAGATGGGAAGGGCAGGGGAAGGTAGGGCAGGTCGATGGGAAGGGCAGGGTAAGGTAGGGCAGGTCGATGGGAAGGGCAGGGGAAGGTAGGGCAGGGGAAGGTAGGGCTGGTCGATGGGAAGGGCAGGGGAAGGTAGGGCTGGTCGATGGGAAGGGCAGGGGAAGGTAGGGCTGGTCGATGGGAAGGGCAGGGGAAGGTAGGGCAGGTAGATGGGAAGGTAGGGCAGGTAGATGGGAAGTGTAAGGTAGGTAGATGGGAAGGTAGGGCAGGTAGATGGGAAGGTAGGGCAGGTAGATGGGAAGGTAGGGCAGGTAGATGGGAAGGTAGGGCAGGTAGATGGGAAGGTAGGGCAGGTAGATGGGAAGGTAGGGCAGGTAGATGGGAAGGTAGGGCAGGTAGATGGGAAGGTAGGGCAGGTAGATGGGAAGGTAGGGCAGGTAGATGGGAAGGGCAGGGGAAGGTAGGGCAGGTAGATGGGAAGGGCAGGGGAAGGTAGGGCAGGTAGATGGGAAGGTAGGGCAGGTAGATGGGAAGGTAGGGCAGGTAGATGGGAAGGTAGGGCAGGTAGATGGGAAGGTAGGGCAGGTAGATAGGAAGGGCAGAGGAAGGTAGGGCAGGTAAATGGGAAGGGCAGGGGAAGGTAGGGCAGGTAGATGGGAAGGTAGGGCAGGTAGATGGGAAGGTAGGGCAGGTAGATGGGCAGGGCAGGATAAGGTAGGGCAGGTAGATGGGAAGGTAGGGCAGGTAGATGGGAGGGTAGGGCAGGTAGATGGGAAGGGCAGGGGAAGGTAGGGCAGGTCGATGGGCAGGGTAAGGTAGGGCAGGTAGATGGGAAGGGCAGGGGAAGGTAGGGCAGGTAGGGCAGGTAGATGGGAAGGTAGGGCAGGTAGATGGGAAGGTAGGGCAGGTAGATGGGAAGGTAGGGCAGGTAGATGGGAAGGTAGGGCAGGTAGATGGGAAGGTAGGGCAGGTAGATGGGAAGGTAGGGCAGGTAGATGGGAAGGGCAGGGGAAGGTAGGGCAGGTCGATGGGAAGGTAGGACAGGTAGATGGGAAGGGCAGGGTAAGGTAGGGCAGGTAGATGGGAAGGGCAGGGGAAGGTAGGGCAGGTAGATGGGAAGGGCAGGGTAAGGTAGGGCAGGTAGATGGGAAGGGCAGGGGAAGGTAGGGCAGGTAGATGGGAAGGGCAGGGGAAGGTAGGGCAGGTAGATGGGAAGGTAGGACAGGTCGATGGGAAGGGCAGGGTAAGGTAGGGCAGGTAGATGGGAAGGGCAGGGGAAGGTAGGGCAGGTAGATGGGAAGGGCAGGGTAAGGTAGGGCAGGTAGATGGGAAGGGCAGGGGAAGGTAGGGCAGGTAGATGGGAAGGGCAGGGGAAGGTAGGGCAGGTAGATGGGAAGGGCAGGGGAAGGTAGGGCAGGTAGATGGGAAGGGCAGGGGAAGGTAGGGCAGGTAGATGGGAAGGGCAGGGGAAGGTAGAGCAGGTAGATGGGAAGGGCAGGGGAAGGTAGGGCAGGTAGATGGGAAGGGCAGGGGAAGGTAGAGCCGGTAGATGGGAAGGGCAGGGGAAGGTAGAGCAGGTAGATGGGAAGGGCAGGGGAAGGTAGAGCAGGTAGATGGGAAGGGCAGGGAAAGGTAGAGCAGGTAGATGGGAAGGGCAGGGGAAGGTAGGGTAGGTAGATGGGAAGGGCAGGGGAAGGTAGGGCAGGTAGATGGGAAGGGCAGGGAAAGGTAGGGCAGGTAGATGGGAAGGGCAGGGGAAGGTAGGGCAGGTAGATGGGAAGGGCAGGGGAAGGTAGAGCAGGTAGATGGGAAGGGCAGGGGAAGGTAGAGCAGGTAGATGGGAAGGGCAGGGGAAGGTAGGGCAGGTAGATGGGAAGGGCAGGGTAAGGTAGGGCAGGTAGATGGGAAGGGCAGGGGAAGGTAGGGCAGGTAGATGGGAAGGGCAGGGGAAGGTAGGGCAGGTAGATGGGAAGGGCAGGGGAAGGTAGGGCAGGTAGATGGGAAGGGCAGGGGAAGGTAGGGCAGGTAGATGGGAAGGGCAGGGGAAGGTAGAGCAGGTAGATGGGAAGGGCAGGGGAAGGTAGGGCAGGTAGATGGGAAGGGCAGGGGAAGGTAGAGCCGGTAGATGGGAAGGGCAGGGGAAGGTAGAGCAGGTAGATGGGAAGGGCAGGGGAAGGTAGAGCAGGTAGATGGGAAGGGCAGGGGAAGGTAGAGCAGGTAGATGGGAAGGGCAGGGGAAGGTAGGGCAGGTAGATGGGAAGGGCAGGGGAAGGTAGAGCAGGTAGATGGGAAGGGCAGGGGAAGGTAGGGCAGGACTACGTTCAATAGGCAAATGTTGAGGAACGTTGCACATAGAAATGCAATGAACAGAGCTGACGTGATTCCTTAGTCGACATGCCAGAGAGGCATGTGTGGTCTATATAATATATTTCTATCTGGAGGTTGGCCAACGAGCAGGCCAGGACAGGCCAGGACAGGACCATTAAAAGGCTGCTGTTGGAAACATCTCATGGAGGAAAAACCTCCTAGTCCTCCATGCAGAGCCGGCGGGTGGCTGCATGCAGTGCTATGGGTGGTTACATGCAGTGCCGCGGGTGGCTACATGCAGTGCCGCGGGTGGCTACATGCAGTGCTATGGGTGGTTACATGCAGTGCCGCGGGTGGCTACATGCAGTGCTATGGGTGGTTACATGCAGTGCTATGGGTGGCTACATGCAGTGCCGCGGGTGGCTACATGCAGTGCTATGGGTGGTTACATGCAGTGCCGCGGGTGGCTACATGCAGTGCTATGGGTGGTTACATGCAGTGCCGCGGGTGGTTACATGCAGTGCCGCGGGTGGCTACATGCAGTGCTATGGGTGGTTACATGCAGTGCTATGGGTGGTTACATGCAGTGCTATGGGTGGCTACATGCAGTGCCGCGGGTGACTACATGCAGTGCTATGGGTGGTTACATGCAGTGCCGCGGGTGGCTACATGCAGTGCTATGGGTGGTTACATGCAGTGCCGCGGGTGGCTACATGCAGTGCCGCGGGTGGCTACATGCAGTGCTATGGGTGGTTACATGCAGTGCCGCGGGTGGTTACATGCAGTGCCGCGGGTGGCTACATGCAGTGCTATGGGTGGCTACATGCAGTGCTATGGGTGGCTACATGCAGTGCCGCGGGTGGCTACATGCAGTGCTATGGGTGGTTACATGCAGTGCCGCGGGTGGTTACATGCAGTGCCGCGGGTGGCTACATGCAGTGCCGCGGGTGGCTACATGCAGTTCTATGGGTGGTTACATGCAGTGCCGCGGGTGGCTACATGCAGTGCTATGGGTGGTTACATGCAGTGCTATGGGTGGCTACATGCAGTGCTATGGGTGGTTACATGCAGTGCCGCGGGTGGCTACATGCAGTGCTATGGGTGGTTACATGCAGTGCCATGGGTGGCTGCATGCAGAGCCGTGGGTTAACGATCAACCTGTCTGTCTAAATTGGGTACAGTAGGCCTATAACAAAGCCTACTGTCTAGATTGGGTACAGTAGGCCTATAACTAAGCCTAGTGTCTAGATTGGGTACAGTAGGCCTATAACTAAGCCTAGTGTCTAGATTGGGTACAGTAGGCCTATAACTAAGCCTAGTGTCTAGATTGGGTACAGTAGGCCTATAACTAAGCCTAGTGTCTAGATTGGGTACAGTAGGCCTATAACAAAGCCTAGTGTCTAGATTGGGTACAGTAGGCCTATAACAAAGCCTACTCTATAGATTGGGTACAGTAGGCCTATAACTAAGCCTACTCTATAGATTGGGTACAGTAGACCTATAACTAAGCCTACTCTATAGATTGGGTACAGTAGGCCTATAACTAAGCCTACTCTATAGATTGGGTACAGTAGACCTATAACTAAGCCTACTGTATAGCCCATAGAGAGACATGTATTTTCTGTTCGTCGAGATTGACATTAGCTTCGTCTATTTGAATAGTGAAAAGCAAACCATGATGACGTTGGTCGGTAATCGGTTAAATTATGCTTTGGTTATTGGTTCTGTGGTGCAGTGGCACAGACACCTGTTGGTGGAAGATTATTTTTATATACTGCACTTCATGTAAATATATAGCATGAAAATGAGTACCCCCCCCCCCACAAGGAAAACAAAAACACACTAAAAAGAGAGAAAACTTCCCCACCTAACTATGTGAAAAGACAGATTTTTTTTATTCCATGACAAAACAAATTACACAGAGAGAGAAAGAGAAGGATGACGGAAACAGCCTACTGACCCGGAGCACCACAACTTCCTGTTTGGGTGCAAGTGGAGAAACTGGAGCAGTGCTGACTCGGATGGGCCAATCACACACACACACACACACACAAAGGTTAAAGGCCGGGATACAACCAAGTTTGACAGTACTACAGACATAAATCCTCCTGCTACTCTCCTGCCACAGTGTGTAGACACTATAAATGTTTCATCTATTGGACTGCGTGTCTGCTCACAAGATAAGAGAAACGAGGGAGACGCCAGTGTAGTTTAGTTAACGCCACAGAGTAGTGAGTGATCCAGTGAGTGTGGTTCAGCCAGGGAACCTTTCTCTCGCGTGTCGTAGCAGAAGTAAACGTAGTCTAGTGCATTGTAGTTAGGCTTGGGTGCTATACAGTATACCAGGGTGTACTGGTTTTTCAATACCATCAATACTACTTATTTGAACGGTTTTTATTATTTTTTATACATTTGAATATTTGTATTTTACTTAAGTAAATAGCCGCAGTCAACTTGCGCATTACTTTAGAGATAAAAGGAAATTGTATTCCTGATTTCACCCGTTACATTATGAAGCTTACCAGGAGTCCCCAGTCACGACGACGAGAGACCGGAGCCTTGTGCACCAGGTGATCTAGTTACAGTATGTAATTCACTACTAGATAACTTTAGAACTATTAAAGTTAACTGTCTAAAATGGGCTAAATGCTCTGCAGTTGTGCGTTTTGTTTTTCTAATTTAGTAGCTAGCTACCTAGCTAAGTGGTTACCTTCTTGCAATCAAGCGTGACGTTTTGTCTCTATGTCCTTGCCCTTTTGTGCCAGATGTCTGTGCCCAATAACGTTTTACCATGTTGTACTGCTACCATGTTGTGTTGCTACCATGTTGTGTTGCTACCATGTTGTGTTGCTACCATGTTGTGTTGCTACCATGCTGTGTTGCTACCATGCTGTGTTGCTACCATGCTGTGTTGCTACCATGCTGTGTTGCTACCATGTTGTTGTCATGTGGTCTTTCCAACATGCTGTGTTGTCATATGTTGCTGCCTTGCTGTGTTGTCATCTTAGGTCTCTCTTTATATTGTGTTGTCTCTCTTGTTGTGATGTGCGTTTTGGCCTATATTTATATTTTATTATTATTTATATCTTTATTCCCTCCGCAGGAGGCCTTTTGGGAGGCCGTCATTGTAAATAAGAATTTCTGACTTTCCTTGTTAAATAAAAGTTAAATAAAACAAAAGCGTATCTTGGTAACAGTAGAAAGCCTTTCTGTCTAATATTTGTTTTGTGCAAACTGTAAGTAGCATTGTTTTAGTTACTTGTAGAACTAGCATTTAGCTAGCATTCACTATGGGATTTTACATGTAGTTGTTAGCATTGTTTCAGTTACTTGTAAAACTAGCATTTAGCTAGCATTCACTATGGGATTTTACATGTAGTTGTTAGCATTGTTTCAGTTACTTGTAGAACTAGCATTTAGCTAGCATTCACTATGGGATTGTACATGTAGTTGTTAGCATTGCTAACCTTTCGGATTGAAAATAGTCGTTATGACAATCTGGATACCGCCCAAAGATAAAGTTGGGCCAGGGAACCTCTCCCACCCATCAGTGTTCTAGCAGAAGTAGCGTAGTCACAGAGTTTGTAAGCCCAGAGGTACAACATCGCAGGAACACTTTGTGAAACAGACCAGGCTGGGGTTTGGGATTTAAGAGGTCAATGAGAGAAGTTAAAAAAATAATAATAATACTTAGTTGTTAATTTTCTCGAAATCTATAGTGCTTAGTACCAGGCAGTTAGCAAGTTTGGTTACTAATGACCAGCAGGAGCATCAGAGCTGGGAGAAGCCTAATTACCGTGACCAAAGGGTCACGTGGAATTTGACTGATTTCATGACTCGTGACCGCCGGTGTGGCGGTAATACAGTCACCGCAACAGCCCTACTCTGGGCTATGGGGCCATGGGGCTCTGAGTCTGTGCTGCTGAGTCTGTGCTGCTGAGTCTGTGCTGCTGAGTCTGTGCTGCTGAGTCTGTGCTGCTGAGTCTGTGCTGCTGAGTCTGTGCTGCTGAGTCTGTGCTGCTGAGTCTGTGCTGCTGAGTCTGTGCTGCTGAGTCTGTGCTGCTGAGTCTGTGCTGCTGAGGTCTATTGTGGAAACAGGTCATCTGTATTGTGTTAGGACAAAGAGACCACGCTCAACCACAACACAGTGGCATCATCAGCCCAGGGAGAACAAAAGCCCAGCAGGGGACATGGGGAGAAGGCCAGAGGAGCTCTCACTATGTTCCCATGAGCCTGCATCTCAAATGGCCCGCCATTCCCTATATAGTGCACTACTTTAGACCAGGACCCTATTTCCTATATAGTGCACTACTTTAGACCAGGACCCTATTTCCTATATAGTGCACTACTTTAGACCAGGACCCTATTTCCTATATAGTGCACTACTTTAGACCAGGGCCCTGCTGTCTATCTTTCTCCCTCCATTTATGTCTATCTCTATGTCCCCGGTAAGGCTGACAGTTAACCCGCTGTTCCCCGGTAGGCTGACAGTTAACCCACTGTTCCCTGGTAAGGCTGACAGTTAACCCACTGTTTCCCGGTAAGGCCGACAGTTAACCCAGTGTTCCCCGGTAAGGCCGACAGTTAACCCAGTGTTCCCCGGTAGGCTGACAGTTAACCCAGTGTTCCCCGGTAGGCTGACAGTTAACCCAGTGTTCCCCGGTAGGCTGACAGTTAACCCAGTGTTCCCCGGTAGGCTGACAGTTAACCCAGTGTTCCCCGGTAGGCTGACAGTTAACCCAGTGTTCCCCGGTAGGCTGACAGTTAACCCAGTGTTCCCCGGTAGGCTGACAGTTAACCCAGTGTTCCCCGGTAGGCTGACAGTTAACCCAGTGTTCCCCGGTAGGCTGACAGTTAACCCAGTGTTCCCCGGTAGGCTGACAGTTAACCCGCTGTTTCCCGGTAAGGCCGACAGTTAACCCGCTGTTCCCCGGTAGGCTGACAGTTAACCCAGTGTTCCCCGGTAGGCTGACAGTTAACCCAGTGTTCCCCGGTAGGCTGACAGTTAACCCAGTGTTCCCCGGTAGGCCGACAGTTAACCCAGTGTTCCCCGGTAGGCCGACAGTTAACCCAGTGTTCCCCGGTAGGCCGACAGTTAACCCAGTGTTCCCCGGTAGGCCGACAGTTAACCCAGTGTTCCCCGGTAGGCCGACAGTTAACCCAGTGTTCCCCGGTAGGCTGACAGTTAACCCAGTGTTCCCCGGTAAGGCTGACAGTTAACCCAGTGTTCCCTGGTAGGCTGACAGTTAACCCAGTGTTCCCTGGTAGGGCTGACAGTTAACCCAGTGTTCCCTGGTAAGGCTGACAGTTAACCCAGTGTTCCCCGGTAGGCTGACAGTTAACCCAGTGTTCCCTGGTAAGGCTGACAGTTAACCCAGTGTTCCCTGGTAAGGCTGACAGTTAACCCAGTGTTCCCTGGTAAGGCTGACAGTTAACCCACTGTTCCCTGGTAAGGCTGACAGTTAACCCACTGTTCCCTGGTAAGGCTGACAGTTAACCCACTGTTCCCTGGTAAGGCTGACAGTTAACCCACTGTTCCCTGGTAAGGCTGACAGTTAACCCGCTGTTCCCCGGTAGGCCGACAGTTAACCCAGTGTTCCCCGGTAGGCTGACAGTTAACCCGCTCTTCCCCGGTAGGCTGACAGTTAACCCGCTCTTCCCCGGTAGGCTGACAGTTAACCCGCTCTTCCCCGGTAGGCTGACAGTTAACCCAGTGTTCCACGGTAGACTGACAGTTAACCCACTGTTTCCCGGTAAGGCTGACAGTTAACCCACTGTTTCCCGGGAGGCTGACATTGTAAATAAGAATTTGTTCGAACTGACTAGCCTAGTTAAATAAAGGTTAAAGGTTAAATAAAAAGAAAAAAGTTTTAACTTGCTAGTCCTTCTGTGTGTGGAGTAGGGCTTACCCTATTTAGTCGATGGTTTGGTTGATAGGCTCTTGGTTGACCAATATTATTTTTTTTTTGTCGAGCCGTGGCAAATGTAAAGTACCAGTCAACAGGTTGGACACACCTACTCATTCTAGAGTTTTTCTTTATTTTTACTATTTTCTACATTGTGGAATAATAGTGAAGACATCAAAACTAGGAAATAACACATATGGAATCATGTAGTAACCAAAAAAGTGTTAAAATATATATTTTATATTTGAGATTCTTCAAAGTAGCCACCCTTTGCCTTGATGACAGCTTTGCACACTCGTGGCTCCAGGTTGCGTAAGGGCTATTTCACCAAGAAGGAGAGTGATGGAGTGCTGCATCAGATGACCTGGCCTCCACAATCACCCGACCTCAACTCAATTGAGATGGTTTGGGATGAGTTGGACCGCAGAGTGAAGGAAAAGCAGCCAACAAGTGCTCGGCATATGTGGGAACTCCTTCAAGACTGTTTAGAAAAATAATTCCAGGTGACTACCTCATGAAGCTGGTTGAGAGAATGCCAAGAGTGTACAGCCCTAGTGTGGAGTGATGAGACAATGGAAAACTTCAGGGCCCAGTCTCTGTGCAGATCTAGGATCAGTTTAGACGTTTAGCTTATAATGAATAACTCAAGACTCTATGGACAGGAGGGACCTGACTCTAGATCAACAATCCTACTCTTACCTGACTCTCTTTGTGAATAACAGCCCTCTGATCTATAGCGGTAGAGGTTCTATCAGACAAGCCTGGAGGTTGTTGATCCTGTTTGAATGGACGAGTGTCTGCCAAGCCATGCTTCTGTCTGGCTCTGGGAACCGAGTATGGTAGATTGGTGGTGGTGAGGGCACCACTCTGGTCTTCTCCTGTATTGGTGGTGGTGAGGGCACCACTCTGGTCTTCTCATGTCCCCTGTATTGGTGGTGGTGAGGGCAGCACTCTGGTCTTCTCCTGTATTGGTGGTGGTGAGGGCACCACTCTGGTCTTCTCCTGTATTGGTGGTGGTGGTGAGGGCACCACTCTGGGTCTTCTCCTGTATTGGTGGTGGTGGTGAGGGCACCACTCTGGGTCTTCTCCTGTATTGGTGGTGGTGGTGAGGGCACCACTCTGGGTCTTCTCCTGTATTGGTGGTGGTGGTGAGGGCACCACTCTGGGTCTTCTCCTGTATTGGTGGTGGTGGTGAGGGCACCACTCTGGGTCTTCTCCTGTATTGGTGGTGGTGGTGAGGGCACCACTCTGGGTCTTCTCCTGTATTGGTGGTGGTGGTGAGGGCACCACTCTGGGTCTTCTCCTGTATTGGTGGTGGTGGTGAGGGCACCACTCTGGGTCTTCTCCTGTATTGGTGGTGGTGGTGAGGGCACCACTCTGGGTCTTCTCCTGTATTGGTGGTGGTGGTGAGGGCACCACTCTGGGTCTTCTCCTGTATTGGTGGTGGTGGTGAGGGCACCACTCTGGGTCTTCTCCTGTATTGGTGGTGGTGGTGAGGGCACCACTCTGGGTCTTCTCCTGTATTGGTGGTGGTGGTGAGGGCACCACTCTGGGTCTTCTCCTGTATTGGTGGTGGTGGTGAGGGCACCACTCTGGGTCTTCTCCTGTATTGGTGGTGGTGGTGAGGGCACCACTCTGGGTCTTCTCCTGTATTGGTGGTGGTGGTGAGGGCACCACTCTGGGTCTTCTCCTGTATTGGTGGTGGTGGTGAGGGCACCACTCTGGGTCTTCTCCTGTATTGGTGGTGGTGGTGAGGGCACCACTCTGGGTCTTCTCCTGTATTGGTGGTGGTGGTGAGGGCACCACTCTGGGTCTTCTCCTGTATTGGTGGTGGTGGTGAGGGCACCACTCTGGGTCTTCTCCTGTATTGGTGGTGAGGGCACCACTCTGGGTCTTCTCCTGTATTGGTGGTGAGGGCACCACTCTGGGTCTTCTCCTGTATTGGTGGTGAGGGCACCACTCTGGGTCTTCTCCTGTATTGGTGGTGAGGGCACCACTCTGGGTCTTCTCCTGTATTGGTGGTGAGGGCACCACTCTGGGTCTTCTCCTGTATTGGTGGTGAGGGCACCACTCTGGGTCTTCTCCTGTATTGGTGGTGAGGGCACCACTCTGGGTCTTCTCCTGTATTGGTGGTGAGGGCACCACTCTGGGTCTTCTCCTGTATTGGTGGTGAGGGCACCACTCTGGGTCTTCTCCTGTATTGGTGGTGGTGGTGAGGGCACCACTCTGGGTCTTCTCCTGTATTGGTGGTGGTGGTGAGGGCACCACTCTGGGTCTTCTCCTGTATTGGTGGTGGTGGTGAGGGCACCACTCTGGGTCTTCTCCTGTATTGGTGGTGGTGGTGAGGGCACCACTCTGGGTCTTCTCCTGTATTGGTGGTGGTGGTGAGGGCACCACTCTGGGTCTTCTCCTGTATTGGTGGTGGTGGTGAGGGCACCACTCTGGGTCTTCTCCTGTATTGGTGGTGGTGGTGAGGGCACCACTCTGGGTCTTCTCCTGTATTGGTGGTGGTGGTGAGGGCACCACTCTGGGTCTTCTCCTGTATTGGTGGTGGTGGTGAGGGCACCACTCTGGGTCTTCTCCTGTATTGGTGGTGGTGGTGAGGGCACCACTCTGGGTCTTCTCCTGTATTGGTGGTGGTGGTGAGGGCACCACTCTGGGTCTTCTCCTGTATTGGTGGTGGTGGTGAGGGCACCACTCTGGGTCTTCTCCTGTATTGGTGGTGGTGGTGAGGGCACCACTCTGGGTCTTCTCCTGTATTGGTGGTGGTGGTGAGGGCACCACTCTGGGTCTTCTCCTGTATTGGTGGTGGTGGTGAGGGCACCACTCTGGGTCTTCTCCTGTATTGGTGGTGGTGGTGAGGGCACCACTCTGGGTCTTCTCCTGTATTGGTGGTGGTGGTGAGGGCACCACTCTGGGTCTTCTCCTGTATTGGTGGTGGTGGTGAGGGCACCACTCTGGGTCTTCTCCTGTATTGGTGGTGGTGGTGAGGGCACCACTCTGGGTCTTCTCCTGTATTGGTGGTGGTGGTGAGGGCACCACTCTGGGTCTTCTCCTGTATTGGTGGTGGTGGTGAGGGCACCACTCTGGGTCTTCTCCTGTATTGGTGGTGGTGGTGAGGGCACCACTCTGGGTCTTCTCCTGTATTGGTGGTGGTGGTGAGGGCACCACTCTGGGTCTTCTCCTGTATTGGTGGTGGTGGTGAGGGCACCACTCTGGGTCTTCTCCTGTATTGGTGGTGGTGGTGAGGGCACCACTCTGGGTCTTCTCCTGTATTGGTGGTGGTGGTGAGGGCACCACTCTGGGTCTTCTCCTGTATTGGTGGTGGTGGTGAGGGCACCACTCTGGGTCTTCTCCTGTATTGGTGGTGGTGGTGAGGGCACCACTCTGGGTCTTCTCCTGTATTGGTGGTGGTGGTGAGGGCACCACTCTGGGTCTTCTCCTGTATTGGTGGTGGTGGTGAGGGCACCACTCTGGGTCTTCTCCTGTATTGGTGGTGGTGGTGAGGGCACCACTCTGGGTCTTCTCCTGTATTGGTGGTGGTGGTGAGGGCACCACTCTGGGTCTTCTCCTGTATTGGTGGTGGTGGTGAGGGCACCACTCTGGGTCTTCTCCTGTATTGGTGGTGGTGGTGAGGGCACCACTCTGGGTCTTCTCCTGTATTGGTGGTGGTGGTGAGGGCACCACTCTGGGTCTTCTCCTGTATTGGTGGTGGTGGTGAGGGCACCACTCTGGGTCTTCTCCTGTATTGGTGGTGGTGGTGAGGGCACCACTCTGGGTCTTCTCCTGTATTGGTGGTGGTGGTGAGGGCACCACTCTGGGTCTTCTCCTGTATTGGTGGTGGTGGTGAGGGCACCACTCTGGGTCTTCTCCTGTATTGGTGGTGGTGGTGAGGGCACCACTCTGGGTCTTCTCCTGTATTGGTGGTGGTGGTGAGGGCACCACTCTGGGTCTTCTCCTGTATTGGTGGTGGTGGTGAGGGCACCACTCTGGGTCTTCTCCTGTATTGGTGGTGGTGGTGAGGGCACCACTCTGGGTCTTCTCCTGTATTGGTGGTGGTGGTGAGGGCACCACTCTGGGTCTTCTCCTGTATTGGTGGTGGTGGTGAGGGCACCACTCTGGGTCTTCTCCTGTATTGGTGGTGGTGGTGAGGGCACCACTCTGGGTCTTCTCCTGTATTGGTGGTGGTGGTGAGGGCACCACTCTGGGTCTTCTCCTGTATTGGTGGTGGTGGTGAGGGCACCACTCTGGGTCTTCTCCTGTATTGGTGGTGGTGGTGAGGGCACCACTCTGGGTCTTCTCCTGTATTGGTGGTGGTGGTGAGGGCACCACTCTGGGTCTTCTCCTGTATTGGTGGTGGTGGTGAGGGCACCACTCTGGGTCTTCTCCTGTATTGGTGGTGGTGGTGAGGGCACCACTCTGGGTCTTCTCCTGTATTGGTGGTGGTGGTGAGGGCACCACTCTGGTCTTCTCCTGTATTGGTGGTGGTGGTGAGGGCACCACTCTGGTCTTCTCCTGTATTGGTGGTGGTGGTGAGGGCACCACTCTGGTCTTCTCCTGTATTGGTGGTGGTGGTGAGGGCACCACTCTGGTCTTCTCCTGTATTGGTGGTGGTGGTGAGGGCACCACTCTGGTCTTCTCCTGTATTGGTGGTGGTGGTGAGGGCACCACTCTGGTCTTCTCCTGTATTGGTGGTGGTGGTGAGGGCACCACTCTGGTCTTCCCCTGTATTGGTGGTGGTGGTGAGGGCACCACTCTGGTCTTCCCCTGTATTGGTGGTGGTGAGGGCACCACTCTGGTCTTCCCCTGTATTGGTGGTGGTGAGGGCACCACTCTGGTCTTCTCCTGTATTGGTGGTGGTGAGGGCACCACTCTGGTCTTCTCCTGTATTGGTGGTGGTGAGGGCACCACTCTGGTCTTCCCCTGTATTGGTGGTGGTGAGGGCACCACTCTGGTCTTCTCCTGTATTGGTGGTGGTGAGGGCACCACTCTGGTCTTCTCCTGTATTGGTGGTGGTGAGGGCACCACTCTGGTCTTCTCCTGTATTGGTGGTGGTGAGGGCACCACTCTGGTCTTCTCCTGTATTGGTGGTGGTGAGGGCACCACTCTGGTCTTCTCCTGTATTGGTGGTGGTGAGGGCACCACTCTGGTCTTCTGTCAATATCGGTCTCCCAAATGGCACCCTATTCCCTTTATAGTGCACTTCTCATTTTAATATTAGTTTTTAAAAATTGTATTTAACCTTTATTTAACAAGGCAAGTCAGTAAAGAACAAATTCTTATTTTCAAAACGGCCTAGGAACAGGCCTTGTTCAGGGGCAGACCGAGAGATTTGTACCTTGTCGACTCTGGGATTCAATCTAGCAACCTTTCATTTATTGGCCCAACGCTCTAACCATTAAGCTACCTGCCTCCCCAAGAATTCTTTAAAATTAAAATAAAAACTTGCAAGAAAACACAGACCAGCCCATGCAGGAACCTTAAAACCCTGAATGAAAGAGCATTTTCTTTCTTCCTGCTAGTGAGTGTTGAGCTGCCTGTCTGTACTCCTAGCTCTAGCCAGACTGCCTGTCTGTACTCCTAGCTCTAGCCAGACTGCCTGTCTGTACTCCTAGCTCTAGCCAGACTGCCTGTCTGTACTCCTAGCTCTAGCCAGACTGCCTGTCTGTACTCCTAGCTCTAGCCAGACTGCCTGTCTGTACTCCTAGCTCTAGCCAGACTGCCTGTCTGTACTCCTAGCTCTAGCCAGACTGCCTGTCTGTACTCCTAGCTCTAGCCAGACTGCCTGTCTGTACTCCTAGCTCTAGCCAGACTGCCTGTCTGTACTCCTAGCTCTAGCCAGACTGCCTGTCTGTACTCCTAGCTCTAGCCAGACTGCCTGTCTGTACTCCTAGCTCTAGCCAGACTGCCTGTCTGTACTCCTAGCTCTAGCCAGACTGCCTGTCTGTACTCCTAGCTCTAGCCAGACTGCCTGTCTGTACTCCTAGCTCTAGCCAGACTGCCTGTCTGTACTCCTAGCTCTAGCCAGACTGCCTGTCTGTACTCCTAGCTCTAGCCAGACTGCCTGTCTGTACTCCTAGCTCTAGCCAGACTGCCTGTCTGTACTCCTAGCTCTAGCCAGACTGCCTGTCTGTACTCCTAGCTCTAGCCAGACTGCCTGTCTGTACTCCTAGCTCTAGCCAGACTGCCTGTCTGTACTCCTAGCTCTAGCCAGACTGCCTGTCTGTACTCCTAGCTCTAGCCAGACTGCCTGTCTGTACTCCTAGCTCTAGCCAGACTGCCTGTCTGTACTCCTAGCTCTAGCCAGACTGCAGGCCTGTACTCCTAGCTCTAGCCAGACTGCCTGTCTGTACTCCTAGCTCTAGCCAGACTGCCTGTCTGTACTCCTAGCTCTAGCCAGACTGCCTGTCTGTACTCCTAGCTCTAGCCAGACTGCCTGTCTGTACTCCTAGCTCTAGCCAGACTGCCTGTCTGTACTCCTAGCTCTAGCCAGACTGCCTGTCTGTACTCCTAGCTCTAGCCAGACTGCCTGTCTGTACCCCTAGCTCTAGCCAGACTGCAGGCCTGTACTCCTAGCTCTAGCCAGACTGCAGGCCTGTACTCCTAGCTCTAGCCAGACTGCAGGCCTGTACTCCTAGCTCTAGCCAGACTGCAGGCCTGTACTCCTAGCTCTAGCCAGACTGCAGGCCTGTACTCCTAGCTCTAGCCAGACTGCAGGCCTGTACTCCTAGCTCTAGCCAGACTGCCTGTCTGTACTCCTAGCTCTAGCCAGACTGCCTGTCTGTACTCCTAGCTCTAGCCAGACTGCCTGTCTGTACTCCTAGCTCTAGCCAGACTGCCTGTCTGTACCCCTAGCTCTAGCCAGACTGCCTGTCTGTACTCCTAGCTCTAGCCAGACTGCAGGCCTGTACTCCTAGCTCTAGCCAGACTGCAGGCCTGTACTCCTAGCTCTAGCCAGACTGCAGGCCTGTACTCCTAGCTCTAGCCAGACTGCCTGTCTGTACTCCTAGCTCTAGCCAGACTGCAGGCCTGTACTCCTAGCTCTAGCCAGACTGCCTGTCTGTACTCCTAGCTCTAGCCAGACTGCCTGTCTGTACTCCTAGCTCTAGCCAGACTGCCTGTCTGTACTCCTAGCTCTAGCCAGACTGCCTGTCTGTACCCCTAGCTCTAGCCAGACTGCAGGCCTGTACTCCTAGCTCTAGCCAGACTGCAGGCCTGTACTCCTAGCTCTAGCCAGACTGCAGGCCTGTACTCCTAGCTCTAGCCAGACTGCAGGCCTGTACTCCTAGCTCTAGCCAGACTGCAGGCCTGTACTCCTAGCTCTAGCCAGACTGCAGGCCTGTACTCCTAGCTCTAGCCAGACTGCAGGCCTGTACTCCTAGCTCTAGCCAGACTGCAGGCTTGTACTCCTAGCTCTAGCCAGACTGCAGGCCTGTACTCCTAGCTCTAGCCAGACTGCAGGCCTGTACTCCTAGCTCTAGCCAGACTGCCTGTCTGTACCCCTAGCTCTAGCCAGACTGCAGGCCTGTACTCCTAGCTCTAGCCAGACTGCAGGCCTGTACTCCTAGCTCTAGCCAGACTGCCTGTCTGTACCCCTAGCTCTAGCCAGACTGCCTGTCTGTACCCCTAGCTCTAGCCAGACTGCAGGCCTGTACTCCTAGCTCTAGCCAGACTGCAGGCCTGTACTCCTAGCTCTAGCCAGACTGCCTGTCTGTACCCCTAGCTCTAGCCAGACTGCAGGCATGTACTGCAGGCATGTACTCCTAGCTCTAGCCAGACTGCAGGCCTGCTGAGAAGGATTTGCTGCTGCTTAATCTAGGAAGGAATGTTTCAGCCAGTATTGAAGCATGCTTATGTGTTGATACAGCCATGAGGAGTGACTGTAAGGCCTAGGGCTTGGGTAGGACTGGGGCAGGGCTTTCACAATACCAGAATTATGACTTTGATACCAGGTTGAGTACCACAATACTTGATATCAAAACGATACCACGGTCAGATAAACCAAAAGCGTATTAGGCAAAGTCACAGAAGGGCCATTTTTTGTTGTTGTATGCATGAATGAAGCAATTAATGAATCAATTATATCTGACTTTGGTAAAAAAAAAATATATATATAACTAAACAACAACATCATGGTGTGTGTGTGGGGGGGGGGGGGGGGGGGGGGGGGTAGATCCGCTTTAATATTGCAGATAGAGTGTAGCTCCCATCAATGTAATTGTCAGCATCCTTTACCCCATACATTTTTTTGTAAATAAATAAATATACATTTTTGGGGCTTGTAAATAAAATACACACACACAGTACCAGTCAAACGTTGACACACCTACTCATTCAAGGGTTTTTCTTTATTTTTACTATTTTCTACATTGTAGAATAATACTGGAGACAACTATGAAATAACCCATATGGAATCATGTAGTTAATCAAAATATATTTTAGATTCTTAGTAGTAGCCACCCTTTGCCTTGATGACAGCTTTGCATTCTCTCAACCAGCTTCACCTGGAATGCTTTTCCAACAGTCTTGAAGGCGTTCCCACATATGCTGAGCACTTGTTGGCTGCTTTTCCTTCACTCTGTGGTCCAACTCATCCCAAACCATCTCAATTGGGTTGAGGTCGGGTGATTGTGGAGGCCAGGTCATCTGATGCAGCACTCCATCACTCTCATTGGTCAAATAGCCCTTACACAGCCTGGAGGTGTGTTGGGTCATTGACCTGTTGAAAAACAAATGATAGTCCCACTAAGTGCAAACCAGATTGGATGGCGTATAACTGCAGAATACTGTGGTAGCCATGCTGGTTAAATGTGCCTTGAATTCTGAATAAATCACAGACAGCGTCACCAGCAAAGCACCCCCACACCATCACACCTCCTCCTCCATGCTTCACGGTGGGAACCACACATACGGAGATCATCCGTTCACCTACTCTGCTTCTCACAAAGACAAGGCGGTTGGAACCAAAAATCTCAAATGTAGACTCATCAGACCAAAGGACAGATTTCCACCGGTCTAATGTCCATTGCTTGTGTTTCTTTGCCCAAACAAGTCTCTTCTTCTTATTGGTGTCCTTTAGCAGTGGTTTCTTTTCAGCAATTCGACCATGAAGGCCTGATTCACACGGTCTCCTCTGAACAGTTGGTGTTGAGATGTGTCTGGTACTTGAACTCTGTGAAGCATTTATTTGGGCTGTAATCTGAGGCTGGTAACTCTAATGAACTGCAGCAGAGGTAACTCTGGGTCTTCCATTCCTGTGGTGGTCCTCATGAGAGCCAGTTTCATCATATCGCTTAATGGTTTTTGCGACTGCACTTGAACAAACTTTCACAGTGCAAAGCTGTCATCAAGGCAAAGGGTGGCTACGTTGAAGAATCTAAAATATATTTTGATTTGTTTAACACTTTTTTGGTTAGTACATGATTCCATATGTGTTATTTCATAGTTTTGATGTCTTCACTATTATTCTGGACACAGATCTGTTAGAAGCTGATCTTGACTGGGAGAGACGTGAGGCGGGAACAGGAGAATGGTAGGACTGGGACAGGGAAAAAAGATAGGTCCAGGCTAGGCTAGCAGTAGGGCCAGGGTAGGGGAGGGTAGGGCCAGGGTAGGACTAGGTAGGGCCAGGGTAGGGGAAGGGTAGGGCCAGGGTAGGTCTAGGATAGGGCCAGGGTAGAATCCAGGGTAGGACTAGGATAGGACTAGGGTAGGGCCAGGGTAGGACTAGGATAGGGCCAGGGTAGGACTAGGATAGGGCCAGGGTAGGACCAGGGTAGGACTAGGATAGGGCCAGGGTAGGACTAGGATAGGGCCAGGGTAGGGCCAGGGTAAGAATAGGATAGGGCCAGGATAGGACTAGGATAGGACTAGGATAGGACTATGATAGGACTAGGATAGGGCCAGAGTAGGACTAGGATAGGGCCAGGGTAGGACTAGGATAGGGCCCAGGGTAGGGCCAGGGTAAGAATAGGTTAGGGCCAGGGTAGGACTAGGATAGGGCCAGGGTAGGACTAGGATAGGGCCAGGGTAGGACTAGGATAGGGCCAGGGTAGGTCTAGGATAGGGCCAGGGTAGGTCTAGGATAGGGCCAGGGTAGGGCCAGGGTAGGGCCAGGGTAGGAATAAGATAGGGCCAGGATAGGACTAGGAGAGGGCCAGGGTAGGGCCAGGGTAGGACTAGGAGAGGGCCAGGGTAGGGCTAGGATAGGGCCAAGGTAGGGCCAAGGTAGGGCCAGGGTAGGGCCAGGGTAGGGCCAGGGTAGGGCCAGGGTAAGACCAGGATAGGACCAAGGTAGGGCCAGGGTAGAGCCAGTGTTAGAGCCAGGGTAGAGCCAGTGTTAGAGCCTGATCTGGACTGGAAGAGATGTGAGGCGGGGGAGACTAAAGGAATGGATAAGGTTTGTGTGACAATCAGCTTTGTAATCAGGACTACTTTGCATACAAGGGTTGTGTACCGAACTGTTTTTCCTGTTCTAGTATAGAAAACCGTACAGAAGTTCTGGGTATACTGTGCAACACTAGTAGGGCAGGACTGGGACAAGGATAGGAGAATGGTAGGACTGGGGAAAAAGACTAGGGTAGAACTAGGGTAGGACTAGGATAGGGTCAGGGTAGGTCCAGGGTAGATCCAGGGTAGGGTCAGGGTAGGGTAGGTCCAGGGTAGGGCCAGGCTAGGATAGGGCCAGGGGTAAGGTAAGGGGCTGAGGCCAAGGCAAGGCCAGCCGTAGGACTAAGGCCATGCCAGTGCCTACTCAACACGGCCCTGATGGCAGTTGCATGTGGTAATCCTAATTTGCCTAGCTACATACAGTATAACGAGCACTTCCCACAAACAGTAGCTTAGAGGCTCAAGTATATCAGACACCATTATCTGACCAGAGACAGTAGCTTAGAGGCTCAAGTATATCAGACACCATTATCTGACCAGAGACAGTAGCTTAGAGGCTCAAGTATATCAGACACCATTATCTGACCAGAGACAGTAGCTTAGAGGCTCAAGTATATCAGACACCATTATCTGACCAGAGACAGTAGCTCAGAGGCTCAAGCACACGCACACACACAGTTCTTCCCAGATACTGTATTAGGAGCAAACTTACGTTTCTCGTCATCCGCATGCACTAACGACGCAGCTCTCGACAGAACATCCAAAGGCGTCTCCATTCTTCACAACAACCTAAAATAGAAAGATGTAGATTTAGATTAGTTATTTGTCAATCTTTATGTACTATGACGAAAATGGACTACATGGTTACAATAGCGTTTCACGTATAACCATTTCTTATACCTGGGTTATGACGTGCTCCAAGCAGGACGCATTATTTACTAGTGTCTCGTGTCTTGCAGAATGTGTCATTTGTACCCATTAACAGAACTCATGTGTCGGTTGGTAAACGTTGTCCTGACAGAACTGATGAACGAAGTAGTGGATTCATTGCTCCAGTTGAGGCTCCTCCTACTCAAACATAAAAGTTTTGCTTCATAGATAAAACTATACTAAATATAGTCACGTCACCAAATTCCTGATTAAAACACGTTTTGTAATGAAGGTCTACAGTAGCCTCAACAGCACCCTCTAGGGGTAGCACCATGGTATAGCCGGAGTTCAGGAATTTCACGTTCTCCTCTAGCTGGGAAGCCTCCAATGCAATACTATAGAGCAGGGGTGTCAAACTCATTCCACGGAGGGCCTAGTGTCTGCAGGTTTTTGCTTTTTCCTTTCAATAAAGCCCTAGACAACCAGGTGTGGGGAGTTCCTAACTAATTAGTGATGTTAATTCATCAATCAAGTACAAGGGAGGAGCGAAAACCCGCAGACACTCGGCCCTCCGTGGAATGAGTTTGACACCTGTGCTATAGAGGCTTGTGGTTGTAGCTCCCATAGACTTGCACAGTAATGGATGTCTTCTTCCCCTAGTATTTCTCTAATGATTGCCTCGCCTGGTTCACCAACTACTTCTCTGATAGAGTTCAGTGTGTCAAATCGGAGGGTCTGTTGTCCGGGCCTCTGGCAGTCTCTATGGGGGTGCCACAGGGTTCAATTCTTGGACCGACTCTCTTCTCTGTTTACATCAATGATGTCGCTCTTGCTGCTGGTGATTCTCTGATCCACCTCTACGCAGACGACACTATTCTGTATACTTCTGGCCCTTCTTTTGACACTGTGTTAACAACCCTCCAGGCGAGCTTCAATGCCATACAACTCTCCTTCCGTGGCCTCCAACTGCTCTTAAATACAAGTAAAACCAAATGCATGCTCTTCAACCGATCGCTGCCTGCTCCTGCCCGCCTGTCCAACATCACTACTTTGGACGGCTCTGACTTAGAATATGTGGACAACTACAAATACCTAGGTGTCTGGTTAGACTGTAAACTCTCCTTCCAGACCCACATCAAACATCTCCAATCCAAAGTCAAATCTAGAATTGGCTTCCTATTCCGCAACAAAGCATCCTTTACTCATGCTGCCAAACATACCCTTGTAAAACTGACCATCCTACCAATCCTCGACTTCGGTGATGTCATTTACAAAATAGCCTCCAAAACCCTACTCAATAAATTGGATGCAGTCTATCACAGTGCCATCCGTTTTGTCACCAAAGCCCCATATACTACCCACCACTGCGACCTGTACACTCTCGTTGGCTGGCCCTCGCTTCATACTCGTCGCCAAACCCATTGGTTCCAGGTCATCTACAAGACCCTGCTAGGTAAAGTCCCCCCTTATCTCAGCTCGCTGGTCACCATAGCAGCACCTACCCGTAGCACGCGCTCCAGCAGGTATATCTCTCTAGTCACCCCCAAAACCAATTCTTCCTTTGGACGCCTCTCCTTCCAGTTCTCTGCTGCCAATGACTGGAACGAACTACAAAAATCTCTGAAACTGGAAACACCTATCTCCCTCACTAGCTTTAAGCACCAGCTGTCAGAGCAGCTCATAGATTACTGCACCTGTACATAACCCATCTACAATTTAGCCCAAACAACTACCTCTTTACCTACTGTATTTATTTATTAATTTATTTTGCTCCTTTGCACCCCATTATTTCTGTCTCTACTTTGCACTTTCTTCCAATGCAAACCAACCATTCCAGTGTTTTTTTTAGTTTTTATTTTACTTGCTGTGTTGTACTCACTTCGCCTCCATGGCCTTTTTATATTTTTATTTATTTATACATATATCTGTTTGCCTTCACCTCCCTTATCTCACCTCACTTGCTCACATTGTATATAGACTTATTTTTTTATCTTTTTCACTGTATTATTGACTATATGTTTGTTTTTACTCCATGTGTAACTATGTGTTGTTGTATGTGTCGAACTGCTTTGCTTTATCTTGGCCAGGTCGCAATTGTAAATGAGAACGTGTTCTCAATTTGCCTACCTGGTTAAATAAAGGTTAAATAAAAAATAAATAAATAAAATAAAAAGTATGATTTAGAAGCGTGCTTAGCTCAAACGTGACATACACACTTTTTGCCTGCTGGCTGGCTGCGCACGACCACCAGAAAATTAGGGAACTCAATTAAATCAGAGACAGAACATATTAAAGAAAGTAAATAAATTTTGAAAATGTAAAAAAAAAAAAAAACGTATTATTAGCTAGTTAGCTACAATAGGCCGCTTTGCAGGCTAACTCAAATAAGCTGCTAGCTAGTGAGCTAGCTAACTTTACATACTGTTTAGCTAAGTTAATGAAATATAATCAGCTAGCTAATTTCCGGTTGTCAGGTAGAGTTCCAGTCCCTAGCATGGAAAACTTTGAGGAAGGAGAGATAACAGAATTATAAATTATATTTTAATGACTCTTGGAAGATTAGTTCAAATAAGGACTAAAAGAGATCCTAATAAAATCAAATCAAACAACAACATATTATTCAGTGCTGTCTAATTTGAGTAAAATGAAGCCTGATCTTAGATTTTTTCTTTCCTCATACATGGAAATGATGGAGTGAGATCTCAATGAATGTCCCAAACCTGAGACTTAGGGAATATCCTATTTCCCATGGATTATGTTTACCTATGTTAGCACAAAAAAACAGTAAAAAAAACAAACAATCACACACAATGTATAAACCTATTACAATTGGAGCAGACCAACCCTACTGGAGGTCTGCTGGGTGAAGGGTTATGTTTCAGCTCAGCAATAACAGACCCGATTCAGTTTATCCAATCTAATGAGTTGATAATCGTGTGTGCTATTGCTGGGCTGGAATAGAAGTCTGCTCACCCAGTCGATCACGGATCAGTAGAGTAACGTTGGACACCGTTGGTTTGTCATTTTTGTTCACCTGAAATGATGCTTTAGTAATAATAACAACCTATTTGTTACTACTCAATTATCTATTGTTGGTTACACTAGGATGTCCAATCTTTACATACGAGTTAGATCACGTACATTTTGGAGTGTTTGATTCTTTTCAGTGAAGTGTTTAAACTTTTTTAAATGAACTAGTGTCTATGTTGATTAATCACATATCACAATCCTGCAATAAATAGGGGAGATAAGTGATCATTTTGTGTTGGCGGTTTAGTCTAATTGCACATCTTTAGCAGTACAATCCTGTCCTGTGTGGAAGTGTTGAGCTCTTCTACACAATACATCCATGATGAGCCTGTCCTGCACACAGCTACCACCTAGATTAATATTTGACTATAAAATGCCTTTAATAAATGTTTTAGGTTAAAATAATTTGTCTTAGGTGTTTTTTTTCAAACAAGTTTTTTTTGTCGTCAGAGGTCGGTGCCTATACCGTGAGTGTCCGGTCCTCCTAATTTTGTTCGAGTCACCAGCCGCCACTGTAATGCTCCAGCACGCACTACTCCCGTCGCCTTCTCTCGCTTCCCACACTCAACATTCCGAAGATACCTTTCCTGCATTCGTGTTTTCTTCGTCAGGAAAACCACTTTCGAAAAGCACTTTGATATAGTCTACACTATCGGACATTTCTCTCATGAGATTTTCAACGTTACAACTGTATCCCATTTCCCATGTAACTAGGAATAGTTAACACAGGAGGGTACATAAACCGTGTACGACTTATTATGGCACATTTTCTTCAAATTCGAACGTTATTTAGCCTACTAAAACTAAGATATAATGTTACTCATCGTCTCCCAATCATTAAATCATTAGTCACACTTACATTTACCTTGGGAAACATTTTCCCCCTCTACTTTCAGTTGTAAAACAATGTCATTCATGACTTGTCACGCAACAAGCATGCATTGAAGGTTACTAAAAGGTCTCAGCATCGAACTAGTATTATAGTAGACTAGTCGTTACATGGTACATACCAGCTTCCTTAGAGCGCCACTTTGGGATCTTCGGAGTTATATTCGCGCCGATAATAACGCTAACAATCCTGGCTCAGTTTGAATCCACAGGGGGGAAAAGCAACGGACCAATTTAATTGTTTTGTGTCCGAGGTGAGTGGGAAAACAATGGCTAAGCGGTCTGACAAAACTTACGAACTTCGTTGTAAACGAAAGGGGGAAGAATGTTTGGAATGATAGAATTCTCTTCCTAGCAGGTGGTGAAAGTGGAGAGCGCTCATTGGTCGAGCTCTATGAAATAATATCGGCATAAATTATGATAATGACATTGCATCACATCCTTTGCAGGTACAAGACAAGGAAATAGTGTGCCCGAGGGACAAACGATGAGGTGGGAGGGAAGATGGCGGAAGTGGATGCGGAGTTCGAATCGAGTAGCGCGTCGAGGAATAATTGGTCAACATGAATGTTCCGAATGGACAACAGTAATATCGAAAACTGGAACAATACGGAAATTGTCTGAAATTGGAGTGGAGGATATGTGTGTGTGAATGATAATGCATCGCTTATTGTTGGGATGCGTGTGAAAACCTGTTTGAGGGGAAGAGACCTGCTGGTTGAATGGAGGAAAATAAGAATATCTGTCGGTCCTGTTTTATTATTTTTATAAAGAGCAAGTACCTACTGCATGTGAAGCTGGTTATGTAAACTACGCTGTAAGAGCTTTCGTCCCAAACCATTGCAGTGTAAGAATTGTAAAGGATTTGACAATGTTTCAAGTGTGTGTGTGTGTGTGTGTGTGTACAGACGAACCGAGTACACTGAAGAACGGTGTGTAGAAGGACGACAGTGTTGCAATTGTGGTGGGGATCATGATCTGGAGTTCCCTGTAAAGGAGATTGAGGTCAATGGAATCTCCTATGCGGAGGAGATTTAAAAAGAATTGAGAAAACAAGTGACGGTAGTGGACGCAACCACAGCCTGTAGTAAATGTTTGCTGCCACACAAAAGATACCCTGTGTGTTAAGGATTATTGCCACAGTTAATCTGTACAGCACAAGACTCAAATAAGTCTAAGAAACTGGATATTATTGTGGCTGAGGTATACAAGTTTTTGGCACTTGCAAGGGGTATTTGGTGCTGGAAGACCTGCCTTCCCAGGTTCCCCTTGAGCCAGTGTAGAGATCAGATCTGTTTTATTTTTTAACACAAGTTGTTTGATAAAATAAAAAAATTGGAGGGGGGGGGGGGTGAATCCTGTTTTCATCCCGCGCAGGATGCACATTAGATGTGATCGTCAATATACCCTCGAAGAAATCATGTGCCCTAACGGGTCCAGAGCAAAAGCTCATTTTTCAATGTAATAAACTAACTAGGCTTAACTCTGTATTTCAATAGCGTTTTCCATGTGCTTTTAAGAATAACAATTCCTTTGTCAAGGTAGTCCCTTTTTTTTAAAAGAGAACCACACTTGTCTAGTGATTCAGCAGATAAGCAGAAACAAACCATTTTATTTAGCACTAGCTCTCTCGTCACACACATGATCCAAAACACATCATATAAAAAGACTGCTTGGTTGTTTAGCAACAAACACGTGCAACTATGGAGCAAAACAATACGGGGTTGGCTTGGAGTTGTTTACATGTAAACTATATTTCATCTTTAATGTTTATTGAAAACTTACATTTTGCGCTATTAGCACTTGTCTCAAATACATCATTGCAGTTGTTGGTTAGCAAGCTATAGTGAATTTTAACCATATTAGCATAGACGTGACAATCATAACAAGACATGGTGTCAAGAACAAGATAAAAAACGAGCCACCCATGTCTCCCCACATGGCAGCTTCTTGTCATTGTCGCTATTTGACCGTTCAGAATCACAACACATTGCATTCTGCCTCATTGTTTTCGTTGTCAGCTAACCCGTCTATAATGTAGAAAAACGTTTGAGTTAAGCGCAATGGAGGGGGGGAGAGACAATGACACTGAGAAGCAAGGTGATGACACTTTAATCCATTCTCATAAAAAAACTGCCATTTTACAAGGATATGAGTGACATACTGTTTCTTTCATTCTCTTTTTAAGTGCACTAAAAAGTCACTTACACCCTACATCATTGTGGGTGACACACAATGTACCGTGATGTTATCCAGGGGAGAATTCAGTCTGCCAAACAAAACATTTTAGTTTGGTGAGAGTTTCTACTAGTCAAATTCAGGTAGGTCCCTCCTGGTACCTGGGTTTTCAATTTTGGTTTCAATTATTTTCTTTTGACATGAAATGCATTGTGGGTTGACACAGAATGAAACAATAAGTCCCATGACAGTATTGACTGTCCATTTACTGCTCATCACTTAACCATCATTTATTCACATTACTTTAATAAAGTATTTCTGCTGTTTCAGGTCTATATGATAACTTTATTATTTTGAATTCCAAGTCATCTCTATAGAGCTGCTGTCTACGCTGTCTGACAGAATCACTAAGTCATCTCATCTCTATAGAGCTGCTGTCTGTCAGAATCACTAAGTCATCTCTATAGAGCTGGTGCTATGTTATCTGACAGAATCACTATTTTAGTAGTTCTTCAAAGTAAATAAGGCATACTTCTATGACCGCTGGATACCAACTATCAATCACTTGGATCATGTATTTTCAGGTAGAGATACCTAGCAAAGCAGCTGCTCTCTATCCCGTGGTCTTCTCTCTCTCCATGTCTGCACCACACAGACCAGACAAGTAGGCGTGCAATGGATTATGGTCATTGTACACTGAACAAAAATATAAAACGCAACATATAAAGTGTTGGTCCCATGTTTCTTGAGCTGAAGTAAAATATTCCTGAAATGCACAAAAAGCTTATTTCTCTCAAAATTTTCTGCATAAATTTGTTAGTGAGCAAGATAATCCATCCACCTGACAGGTGTGGTATATCAAGAAACGGATTAAACGGCATGATCATTACACAGGTGCACCTTGTGCTGGAGACAAAAAAGGCCACGTTTAAAAATGTGCCGTTTTGTCACAACACAATGCCACAAGATGTCAAGTTGAGGGAGCGTGCTGATTGCAAGAATGTTCACCCGGCACTGTTGCCATAGAATTGAATGTTAATTTGTCTACCATAAGCCACCTCCTACAAAATTTCAGTTAAAAATCGCTCAGCACTCCCGGTTTTGTTCTGTTTGACGAAACGTCTGCAACTTAAAACGTTTGCTTTGGCGGAATGAATACACCCCAGGTAATGGCCGATTTAAAAAATGTCAAACAGACCCTATATGTAGATTAGGAAAGGTGCAGGGAAACAGTGATTCATTTTAAAAAAGGACCTCTTTGTGTAACTGGGTTGTAATTCAATTAGGTGAAACATTCACAGCGCTGCAGATAAAAATGTAACAATTCCCTATTGTGCTTATTGACAAGGGTATCGTGTATATGTTGAACACAACACATTTCAATCTAAAACATTCTGTGATGTTGCATCCTCTTGGAACAATGACCCCAAGGGGAACAGGTTGGTATTTCAGTTCAGCAGAAAGAGACTGTACAGTATATAACCATTAATAAACTGGGTGGTTCGAACCCTGAATGCTGATTGGCTGAAAGCCGCGGTATATCAGACCGTATACCGCGGGTATGACAAAACATTTATTTTTACCGCTCTAAAATTACATTGGTAACTAGTTATATTTAAGCAATAAGGCACCTCGGGGGTTTGTGATACAGTATATGGCCAATATACCACGGCTAAGGGCTGTGTCCAGGTACTCCGCGTCGCGCTGTACGTACGAACGGACGAGCAGCCCTTAGCCGTGGTATATTGGCCATATACCACACCCCCTCAGGCCTTATTGCTTCAATATAACTGGGAGGATCAGGGTGTCTTCATTCTCCAGCCCTTCCACATCTTCTGGAGCTTCTTGGTGCTATAGGACAGCGACTTCAGCAGCCCTGTATGATGGAGAACACAGTCAGGTAAACCTGTACATCTGCCCCGTGTGTTGATATCCTCAATGAGTTAAATATATAATAGAGGCAAACTAATCTTCTTTTTTTTTTTTTACCAGCCGTGGCGATTCCTTTGGCAGTCTGAGTTATGCTTGAAGACTTCACTATTGACGACATCCCTGTAGAAAAGAAACAGAAGGAAAGAGATGAGTCTGGGTCAATGATTTATAGATATATATATATATATATATATATACATACATACATACATACATACATACATACATACATACATACATACATACATACATACATACATACACACACACACACACACACACACACTAGATGACTGGTAGGGGGCACTGTTTTGAAGCCACTGCACCCCTATCTTGATCCTCCCTTTACCGTTGTAAAACATATTTTGAAAAGCATGCATTTATTAAAAGTAAACATTCACCCACTTTGAATGTTATATTGTTATTTTGTGGATCTCTGAGCGGATGTTCCATCGATTCCCTGGGTCTTTTCACGTGTATCGGAGCTATTGCAGTTCAACCAGGCAGAAATGCATCCGGTATGGAGGGTAGCATCGCAATAAACCTCAAGAGGGCTGACTGGAGTGAAAGAGTATCCTCACATTGATATCAATGCAGAATTGACAGAAAAAAAACTAGTCTGTTGAATCTCAAGTCAATAGGAAGTTTATAGGAATAGGACTTTTTAGATCGCGAAAACGTCTATCATACAAGTCAGATTTAATACCGGCCGTTGTCATAGCGCGGGAGGTTGTCTTCTCTCGAATGACCCATTGATCATAGCTAGCTAGCCAGCCCATAGCGAGAGCATTGCATTGTGGGTTTTGTAGTCGACTTTCACAGATTTTCACAACGATTTCCACGTGTTGCTACCAACCTTATTATAATGACAAAATGAAACATTTGTTCACAAAAAAAATACTGTTTTCACCTATTAGTGGTATGTGAAAATTACTTGTGTCATGCACAAAGTAGATGTCCTAACCGACTTGCCAAAACTATAGTTTGTTAACCAGTAATTTGTGGAGTGGTTGAAAAACGAGTTTTAATGACTCCAACTGAAGTGTATGTAAACTTCCGATTCAACTGTACATCATTGGTCTGGGTTTAGCAGTACCAGCGGTCAGATCGATTCACCCCTTGTTTCATCGCCTTGTCCAGGATTTGAACCGGCAACCTTTGGCTACAGGTCCACCTCCTTAGCCACTGGACTACATACCTTGCTGCACCACAGAACCACAGTCTGGGTCCTGGGCCACCTGTAGTAGTATCTCCTCCACGTCCCTGTTCTTCCCTGGCGGGTCCACCAGTCGTGTGATCCTCTGCTGCAGGGTCCTGGGGAGGGCCATCAGCTGGACAAACTGACCCTCTGGACTCTTATCCACCTGGAAGATTTACACACAGCATATTACACACCTAGAACACACACACACGTTAGGGGTCCTGGGGAGAAGCGTCAGCTGGTTAGGGGTCCTGGGGAGGGGCGTCAGCTGGTTTGGGGTCCTGGGGAGGGGCGTCAGCTGGTTTGGGGTCCTGGGGAGGGGCGTCAGCTGGTTTGGGGTCCTGGGGAGGGGCGTCAGCTGGTTTGGGGTCCTGGGGAGGGGCGTCAGCTGGTTTGGGGTCCTGGGGAGGGGCGTCAGCTGGTTTGGGGTCCTGGGGAGGGGCGTCAGCTGGTTTGGGGTCCTGGGGAGGGGCATCAGCTGGTTTGGGGTCCTGGGGAGGGGCGTCAGCTGGTTTGGGGTCCTGGGGAGGGGCGTCAGCTGGTTAGGGGTCCTGGGGAGGGGCGTCAGCTGGTTAGGGGTCCTGGGGAGGGGCGTCAGCTGGTTAGGGGTCCTGGGGAGGGGCGTCAGCTGGTTAGGGGTCCTGGGGAGGGGCGTCAGCTGGTTAGGGGTCCTGGGGAGGGGCGTCAGCTGGTTTGGGGTCCTAGGGAGGGGCATCAGCTGGTTAGGGGTCCTGGGGAGGGGCGTCAGCTGGTTAGGGGTCTTGGGGAGGGGCGTCAGCTGGTTAGGGGTCCTGGGGAGGGGCGTCAGCTGGTTTGGGGTCCTAGGGAGGGGCATCAGCTGGTTAGGGGTCCTGGGGAGGGGCATCAGCTGGACAAACTGACCCTCCAGACTTATTCAACTACAACACACCTACAGGAGGGTATCTCTCCAGGAACAGGGTTGGAGTTAAAACCTAAAGGAGGGTATCTCTCCAGGAACAGGGTTGGAGTTAAAACCTACAGGAGGGTATCTCTCCGGGAACAGGGTTGGAGTTAAAACTAACAGGAGGGTATCTCTCCGGAAACAGTTAGAGAGCCCTGATATAGAATGTATACACATTATCATATGAACACATTTGGGATGGAGGCCAAACCGGTGTTTCTCACCTCCTGCCTCCCCTGCTGAGGCTAGTGTACACACACACACACACACACACACACACACACATCTCACCTCCAGTTTCCCCTGGTGCGGCTTGTACACCACCTGTGGACACTCTTGCAGAATATTGTTGTACAGAATGCGGAAGTGTTGGACGTTTTCCTTGACAATGTTAGCCACCTTGGACCGGTCTTCTCCAATCACCATCCTGAAATCCCCTTGAAGGGGAGGGACAACAAACAGTTTCACAACCAACCAGCAGAACAGTACACTAATAACCAATACTCTCCACCCTTCTCACCATGTGTGCGTTTTCACTCCCTGTCATGGATTTAAAAGCATATGATTGGTGTAAGCATTGCGTGGAGGGAGTTTCCACCATTTTTAAATGCATATAAATGAAGTGTTCAAGGGTGGTGAATTGGGACGCAACACGGGCCGAGAATTAAAGCGTTTGCGTACTAGATTGGGTTTGTGGTCCTAGTAGAACTCGGTGAGGTGACACAAACGTCTGTGCCTCGCTTAGTCCCTTAAAAAAGAAATTTCCTTGGAAAACCAGAAAAAAATATGACTCTTTGTCCCGTTTCATACGCCGTACAACAACATAGCCATAACATTTCCTCAAAATAGTCAGAATTAAATCAAAGATCAACATTATTTACATATTTTTTGTTTACGTTTTTGCTGAGGTCTTAGTTGCGCAATTTAACATCTAAACTAAGATGTTTGGTGCAGTATTTCTCAAGTGAAAAAAATGTACATGAAAACTTGTAGTTGAATGACAACAAAAACACTTAATTGAAGAATCCCTACTGTTGACCAATCAATGAAGAAGGGGAGGAGACTTCAGCCACTGAACTTTCAGCTTGCCTCAAAAACAAACAGCTGATGAAAAAAATAACCTGACGAACACTAAAACTAACAAAAACTTTACATTTTGACTGGGAAGCATAGCTTTAGTAATGATACACTAGTCAAAAGCTTAGGGAGAAAGATAAAAAAAAAAAAACATTGACTTTGCAGATAGCAGCTACTTTAAAAAAGGTTTTACTTTCAGTGATAGGTGTTTGTTTCTGTTTATTTAAAATGAAGTAATGGTAAGCTGCCCCTAAATAATTCAAAATGTAACTCAAGTCTAGTCACCGGCGTAGGAGAGCCCAGCAATCTGCAGGAACAGGTCCTCTTCAGAGAAGCTCTCAGGCAGCATAAGGAAGGAGGCCGTTACAGCGCTCTTCAGGTTCCCCACCAACGCTGCATGCAGCTTCCCGTTCTCACCCTGCACTAGGATCTTCACCTACACAATAACATAATCAGCTTCCTGTTCTCACCCTGCACTAGGATCTTCACCTACACAATAACATAATCAGCTTCCTGTTCTCACCCTGCACTAGGATCTTCACCTACACAATAACATAATCAGCTTCCTGTTCTCACCCTGCACTAGGATCTTCACCTACACAATAACATAATCAGCTTCCTGTTCTGACCCTGCACTAGGATCTTCACCTAAACAATAACATAATCAGCTTCCTGTTCTCACCCTGCACTAGGATCTTCACCTAAACAATAACATAATCAGCTTCCCGTTCTCACCCTGCACTAGGATCTTCACCTACACAATAACATAATCAGCTTCCTGTTCTCACCCTGCACTAGGATCTTCACCTAAACAATAAGATAATCAGCTTCCTGTTCTCACCCTGCACTAGGATCTTCACCTACACAATAACATAATCAGCTTCCTGTTCTGACCCTGCACTAGGATCTTCACCTAAACAATAACATAATCAGCTTCCTGTTCTCACCCTGCACTAGGATCTTCACCTAAACAATAACATAATCAGCTTCCTGTTCTCACCCTGCACTAGGATCTTCACCTACACAACAATAACATAGTCAGCTTCCTGTTCTCACCCTGCACTAGGATCGTCACCTACACAACAATAACATAGTCAGCTTCCCGTTCTCACCCTGCACTAGGATTTTCACCTACACAACAATAACATAGTCAGCTTCCTGTTCCCACCCTGCACTAGGATCTTCACCTAAACAATAACATAGTCAGCTTCCCGTTCTCACCCTGCACTAGGATCTTCACCTACACAACAATAACATAGTCAGCTTCCTGTTCTCACCCTGTACTAGGATCTTCACCTACACAACAATAACAGTCAGTTTCCCATTCTCACCCTGCACTAGGACCTTCACCTACACAACAATAACATAGTCAGCTTCCTGTTCTCACCCTGCACTAGGATCGTCACCTACACAACAATAACATAGTCAGTTTCCCGTTCTCACCCTGCACTAGGATCTTCACCTACACAACAATAACATAGTCAGCTTCCTGTTCCCACCCTGCACTAGGATCTTCACCTACACAACAATAACATAGTCAGCTTCCTGTTCTCACCCTGTACTAGGATCTTCACCTACACAACAATAACAGTCAGTTTCCCATTCTCACCCTGCACTAGGACCTTCACCTACACAACAATAACATAGTCAGCTTCCTGTTCTCACCCTGCACTAGGATCTTCACCTACACAACAGCAGTCAGGTACCAAAACCATGGTACACGACTGAATTGTAACTAAACCTATAGTTCCATCACATGGTTGTATCTGTGATTACATGACTAACATCATGGTTATGTACATGCTCAACAACCTCTGCTCTATGTACAGTCACCTGTACTACAGGGACGAACACTTACCGGTTTGTGCAGTCTGCCAGCAATATACATGGTCTTCCAGTGGAGCAGGTCGTCAATCAGAGAGTCAGTACTGATCACACCATACTTAATTATCTGTCGAGAGAGAGAGAGAAAGACCTTTAGGGTATAGAGACGAGCCAGATTAAAACAAGATGGTGGATAGGTGCAGTGAAATGGGTTGTTTTACAGGTTCTGCCATAGTAGTATGGTGCCCCTGGAGCAAATTAGGATTATGTGACTTGCTCAAGGGCACATCGGCAGTTTTATTTTAAACTAAGCTCTCTACAAGTTGACTTGTTTTTCTATATTGTAGAAACCTCATCCCCAGACTATTGCACACAGCGCATATAAACCTGGGACATCAACCATCCTAAACTGTCCTTAGTGGGAGTGACAGTAGAATTATATGGGAGTGACCTCACTGAGTAAAGGATGTGTCATCATTTCATTTTAGCCAATCGGTTCCCTTGGCAGCATCTCCCCCATGAATCTCAGCGTGTTACCTAGCAACAACACTTCACCCTCAAATTGTCCGAATAAGTCAACATATCTCAAGAAATCTGGCTATTCATTGAATGTTTTGCTGAGGAGGTCTTAGATTGATGTAACATTGCACGACTAAGTAGTTTAGTGGTTGAAGGAGAGGTATTTCTGGCGTTTGATAACGTACATCAATACTCCATTACATCTCTAAGCCTGAGATAGAAGCTAACCAGCATGTGAAACACTAAATACAACGATCCTTCAATAAAAAAGGTAGCTAGCTAACTACTGAAGTAACATTTTATCACAACGAACCAGGCTTCCATCCAACCTTTTTACGCGAGTAAAATATATGTCGGATAAAAAGTGTCACAACAGGCCTGAAGGAAACAGAACATTTTGTCGTAAACATCCCAAATGACAACAAAAAACAAAATACGATGAACTGCGTGGGATCTTTTTGTGTTGGTAAAATTAATTATGAGAGAAATGACCGTGGAAACATCTTAAT
Organism: Salvelinus fontinalis; assembly: GCF_029448725.1. Taxonomy (NCBI): domain Eukaryota; kingdom Metazoa; phylum Chordata; class Actinopteri; order Salmoniformes; family Salmonidae; genus Salvelinus; species Salvelinus fontinalis. The sequence goes on along the minus strand of NC_074682.1, from coordinate 57,559,316 downwards.
GCGCATATATCGATCTAATAACCATCATATCGAAGTAAAGTTGGAGTCTGGCGAAGATATGGTGCGGCACTACGACTCAGGAAAGCATGCAGTTCATTAGACTACAGATGAAATAAGTTACGATCAACTTCACAGGGTGGTGAAAGTACACGGTGATGAGCTTGATGCTCCTTTTCCAGTAAATATCGAGGGTCTTATTCTGGTGACATGATGATTGAGGCTTGGCTACCGTTTGACAACAACAAAAAAAGACTCTCTTTGTTCCAGATTGTCGTCATGTAGGCTATACCCGCCCTGTATCTGAGAACTGTTCTAACGGGCCCATAGAGAGCACATGCCAAGGCCAGTGGACACATTCGCTAAATAACGCAAAACCATCAGTAGGGTTGAAGATGCGATGTAAAACCCATTTAACTTGTTTTTTTTATTTTTATATTCGCTACAATGGGTATTTAAGTTTAACCGCAGAAGTAATTTTCTATGTGCACTAAATCACGCACAGCATTTTAACCGCAACAAGTCAATTTAATAAGAACACATTTCTGGTGGGAAAATGCGCAAATTGTTCTTCTGCAGATTTCAGAATAGTTGCATGAAAATCAGTCGACAATTGGGATGGAAACTGAACAAGTTTTAATGAAGCGGCAACTGTCTGTTCCGCCTCTGTCAGTGCAGTATGGAGTCAGCTCAGCTGCTGATGCTGGACGTAAACAGAGGTGCCCAAGACACGTGGGGGGAGGTGTTCTGGGAGATGATTGGTTGGTAGATTGAGACGATTAAGCCAATGCCTATCGCGCCGGGAGTTTCTCACATCTTTCTAATTGGTTAACAAATGCCAAGTTTGACCCACTGGTCTACCAGACTCTCCGTGCATTTGGATGGAAGTGAGTCTGGGAACAAGATTCATATTGCAGTGACTCTAAACCAGGGGTGTCAAACTCATTCCATGGAGGGCCTAGTGTCTGCTGGTTTTTGTTTTTCCTTTCAATTAAGACCTAGACAACCAGGTGAGGGGAGTTCCTTACTGAGACCTAGACAACCAGGTGAGAGGAGTTCCTTACTGTAACCTAGACAACCAGGTGAGGGGAGTTCCTTACTGTAACCTAGACAACCAAGTGAGGGGAGTTCCTTACTGAGACGTAGACAACCAGGTGAGAGGAGTTCCTTACTGAGACCTAGACAACCAGGTGAGGGGAGTTCCTTACTGTAACCTAGACAACCAGGTGAGGGGAGTTCCTTACTGTAACCTAGACAACCAGGTGAGAGGAGTTCCTTACTGTAACCTAGACAACCAGGTGAGGGGAGTTCCTTACTGTAACCTAGACAACCAGGTGAGAGGAGTTCCTTACTGAGACCTAGACAACCAGGTGAGGGGAGTTCCTTACTGTAACCTAGACAACCAGGTGAGGGGAGTTCCTTACTGTAACCTAGACAACCAGGTGAGGGTCAGTGCTTAATTCATCAAACAAGTAGAAGGGAGGAGCGAACACCTGCAGACACTCGGCCCTGCAGACATGCAGACACTCGGCCCTGCAGACACTCGGCCCTGCAGACACTCGGCCCTGCAGACACTCAGACACTCGGCCCTGCAGACACTCGGCCCTGCAGACACGCAGACACTCGGCCCTGCAGACACTCGGCCCTGCAGACACGCAGACACTCGGCCCTGCAGACACTCGGCCCTGCAGACACTCAGACACTCGGCCCTGCAGACACTCGGCCCTGCAGACACTCAGACACTCGGCCCTGCAGACACTCGGCCCTGCAGACACTCGGCCCTGCAGACACTCGGCCCTGCAGACACTCGGCCCTGCAGACACTCGGCCCTGCAGACACTCGGCCCTGCAGACACTCGGCCCTGCAGACACTCGGCCCTGCAGACACTCGGCCCTGCAGACACTCGGCCCTGCAGACACTCGGCCCTGCAGACACTCGGCCCTGCAGACACTCGGCCCTGCAGACACTCGGCCCTGCAGACACTCGGCCCTGCAGACACTCGGCCCTGCAGACACTCGGCCCTGCAGACACTCGGCCCTGCAGACACTCGGCCCTGCAGACACTCGGCCCTGCAGACACTCGGCCCTGCAGACACTCGGCCCTGCAGACACTCGGCCCTGCAGACACTCGGCCCTGCAGACACTCGGCCCTGCAGACACTCGGCCCTGCAGACACTCGGCCCTGCAGACACTCGGCCCTGCAGACACTCGGCCCTGCAGACACTCGGCCCTGCAGACACTCGGCCCTGCAGACACTCGGCCCTGCAGACACTCGGCCCTGCAGACACTCGGCCCTGCAGACACTCGGCCCTGCAGACACTCGGCCCTGCAGACACTCGGCCCTGCAGACACTCAGACACTCGGCCCTGCAGACACTCAGACACTCGGCCCCGCAGACACTCGGCCCCGCAGACACTCGGCCCCGCAGACACTCGGCCCCGCAGACACTCGGCCCCGCAGACAATCGGCCCCGCAGACACTCGGCCCTGCAGACACGCAGACACTCGGCCCCGCAGACACGCAGACACTCGGCCCCGCAGACACGCAGACACTCGGCCCCGCAGACACTCAGACACTCGGCCCCGCCGACACTCAGACACTCGGCCCCGCAGACACTCAGACACTCGGCCCCGCAGACACTCAGACACTCGGCCCCGCAGACACTCAGACACTCGGCCCCGCAGACACTCAGACACTCGGCCCTGCAGACACTCGGCCCTGCAGACACTCAGACACTCGGCCCTGCAGACACTCGGCCCTGCAGACACTCGGCCCTGCAGACACTCGGCCCTGCAGACACTCGGCCCTGCAGACACTCGGCCCTGCAGACACTCGGCCCTGCAGACACTCAGACACTCGGCCCTGCAGACACTCAGACACTCGGCCCTGCAGACACTCGGCCCTGCAGACACTCGGCCCTGCAGACACTCGGCCCTGCAGACACTCAGACACTCGGCCCTGCAGACACTCAGACACTCGGCCCTGCAGACACTCGGCCCTGCAGACACTCGGCCCTGCAGACACTCGGCCCTGCAGACACTCAGACACTCGGCCCTGCAGACACTCGGCCCTGCAGACACTCAGACACTCGGCCCTGCAGACACTCGGCCCTGCAGACACTCAGACACTCGGCCCTGCAGACACTCGGCCCTGCAGACACTCGGCCCTGCAGACACTCAGACACTCGGCCCTGCAGACACTCGGCCCTGCAGACACTCGGCCCTGCAGACACTCGGCCCTGCAGACACTCGGCCCTGCAGACACTCGGCCCTGCAGACACTCGGCCCTGCAGACACTCGGCCCTGCAGACACTCAGACACTCGGCCCTGCAGACACTCGGCCCTGCAAAAACTCGGCCCTGCAGACACTCGGCCCTGCAGACACTCGGCCCTGCAGACACTCGGCCCTGCAGACACTCAGACACTCGGCCCTGCAGACACTCAGACACTCGGCCCTGCAGACACTCAGACACTCGGCCCTGCAGACACTCGGCCCTGCAGACACTCGGCCCTGCAGACACTCAGACACTCGGCCCTGCAGACACTCGGCCCTGCAGACACTCGGCCCTGCAGACACTCGGCCCTGCAGACACTCGGCCCTGCAGACACTCGGCCCTGCAGACACTCAGACACTCGGCCCTGCAGACACTCGGCCCTGCAGACACTCGGCCCTGCAGACACTCGGCCCTGCAGACACTCGGCCCTGCAGACACTCAGACACTCGGCCCTGCAGACACTCAGACACTCGGCCCTGCAGACACTCAGACACTCGGCCCTGCAGACACTCAGACACTCGGCCCTGCAGACACTCGGCCCTGCAGACACTCGGCCCTGCAGACACTCAGACACTCGGACCTGCAGACACTCAGACACTCGGCCCTGCAGACACTCGGCCCTGCAGACACTCAGACACTCGGCCCTGCAGACACTCGGCCCTGCAGACACTCAGACACTCGGCCCTGCAGACACTCGGCCCTGCAGACACTCGGCCCTGCAGACACTCAGACACTCGGCCCTGCAGACACTCGGCCCTGCAGACACTCGGCCCTGCAGACACTCGGCCCTGCAGACACTCGGCCCTGCAGACACTCAGACACTCGGCCCTGCAGACACTCGGCCCTGCAGACACTCGGCCCTGCAGACACTCGGCCCTGCAGACACTCGGCCCTGCAGACACTCGGCCCTGCAGACACTCGGCCCTGCAGACACTCAGACACTCGGCCCTGCAGACACTCGGCCCCGCAGACACTCGGCCCCGCAGACACTCGGCCCCGCAGACACTCAGACAATCGGCCCCGCAGACACTCGGCCCTGCAGACACGCAGACACTAGGCCCCGCAGACACGCAGACACTCGGCCCCGCAGACACGCAGACACTCGGCCCCGCAGACACGCAGACACTCGGCCCCGCAGACACTCAGACACTCGGCCCCGCAGACACTCAGACACTCGGCCCCGCAGACACTCAGACACTCGGCCCTGCAGACACTCGGCCCTGCAGACACTCGGCCCTGCAGACACTCGGCCCTGCAGACACTCGGCCCTGCAGACACTCGGCCCTGCAGACACTCGGCCCTGCAGACACTCGGCCCTGCAGACACTCGGCCCTGCAGACACTCAGACACTCGGCCCTGCAGACACTCAGACACTCGGCCCTGCAGACACTCAGACACTCGGCCCTGCAGACACTCAGACACTCGGCCCCGCAGACACTCGGCCCCGCAGACACTCGGCCCCGCAGACACTCGGCCCCGCAGACACTCGGCCCCGCAGACACTCGGCCCCGCAGACACTCAGACAATCGGCCCCGCAGACACTCGGCCCCGCAGACACGCAGACACTCGGCCCCGCAGACACGCAGACACTCGGCCCCGCAGACACGCAGACACTCGGCCCCGCAGACACTCGGCCCCGCAGACACTCAGACACTCGGCCCCGCAGACACTCAGACACTCGGCCCCGCAGACACTCGGCACTGCAGACACTCAGACACTCGGCCCTGCAGACACTCAGACACTCGGCCCTGCAGACACTCGGCCCTGCAGACACTCAGACACTCGGCCCTGCAGACACTCGGCCCTGCAGACACTCGGCCCTGCAGACACTCAGACACTCGGCCCCGCAGACACTCAGACACTCGGCCCCGCAGACACTCGGCCCCGCAGACACTCAGACACTCGGCCCCGCAGACACTCGGCCCCGCAGACACTCAGACACTCGGCCCCGCAGACACTCGGCCCCGCAGACACTCAGACACTCAGACACTCGGCCCCGCAGACACTCAGACACTCGGCCCCGCAGACACTCAGACACTCGGCCCCGCAGACACTCAGACACTCGGCCCCGCAGACACTCAGACACTCGGCCCCGCAGACACTCAGACACTCGGCCCCGCAGACACTCGGCCCCGCAGACACTCGGCCCCGCAGACACTCGGCCCCGCAGACACTCGGCCCCGCAGACACTCGGCCCCGCAGACACTCGGCCCCGCAGACACTCGGACACTCGGCCCCGCAGACACTCGGACACTCGGCCCCGCAGACACTCGGACACTCGGCCCCGCAGACACTCGGACACTCGGCCCCGCAGACACTCGGACACTCGGCCCCGCAGACACTCGGACACTCGGCCCCGCAGACACTCGGACACTCGGCCCCGCAGACACTCGGACACTCGGCCCCGCAGACACTCGGACACTCGGCCCCGCAGACACTCGGACACTCGGCCCCGCAGACACTCGGACACTCGGCCCCGCAGACACTCGGACACTCGGCCCCGCAGACACTCAGACACTCGGCCCCGCAGACACTCAGACACTCGGCCCCGCAGACACTCAGACACTCGGCCCCGCAGACACTCAGACACTCGGCCCCGCAGACACTCGGCCCCGCAGACACTCGGCCCCGCAGACACTCGGCCCCGCAGACACTCGGCCCCGCAGACACTCGGCCCCGCAGACACTCGGCCCCGCAGACACTCGGCCCCGCAGACACTCGGCCCCGCAGACACTCGGCCCCGCAGACACTCGGCCCCGCAGACACTCGGCCCCGCAGACACTCGGCCCCGCAGACACTCGGCCCCGCAGACACTCGGCCCCGCAGACACTCGGCCCCGCAGACACTCGGCCCCGCAGACACTCGGCCCCGCAGACACTCGGCCCCGCAGACACTCGGCCCCGCAGACACTCGGCCCCGCAGACACTCGGCCCCGCAGACACTCGGCCCCGCAGACACTCGGCCCCGCAGACACTCGGCCCCGCAGACACTCGGCCCCGCAGACACTCGGCCCCGCAGACACTCGGCCCCGCAGACACTCGGCCCCGCAGACACTCGGCCCCGCAGACACTCGGCCCCGCAGACACTCGGCCCCGCAGACACTCGGCCCCGCAGACACTCGGCCCCGCAGACACTCGGCCCCGCAGACACTCGGCCCCGCAGACACTCGGCCCCGCAGACACTCGGCCCCGCAGACACTCGGCCCCGCAGACACTCGGCCCCGCAGACACTCGGCCCCGCAGACACTCGGCCCCGCAGACACTCGGCCCCGCAGACACTCGGCCCCGCAGACACTCGGCCCCGCAGACACTCAGACACTCGGCCCTGCAGACACTCAGACACTCGGCCCTGCAGATACTCAGACACTCGGCCCTGCAGACACTCAGACACTCGGCCCTGCAGACACTCAGACACTCGGCCCTGCAGACACTCAGACACTCGGCCCCGCAGACACTCGGCCCCGCAGACACTCAGACAATCGGCCCCGCAGACACTCAGACACTCGGCCCTGCAGACACGCAGACACTCGGCCCCGCAGACACGCAGACACTCGGCCCCGCAGACACTCAGACACTCGGCCCCGCAGACACTCAGACACTCGGCCCTGCAGACACTCGGCCCTGCAGACACTCAGACACTCGGCCCTGCAGACACGCAGACACTCGGCCCCGCAGACACGCAGACACTCGGCCCCGCAGACACTCAGACACTCGGCCCTGCAGACACTCGGCCCCGCAGACACTCGGCCCCGCAGACACTCAGACACTCGGCCCCGCAGACACTCGGCCCCGCAGACACTCAGACACTCGGCCCCGCAGACACTCGGCCCCGCAGACACTCAGACATTCGGCCCTGCAGACACTCGGCCCCGCAGACACTCGGCCCCGCAGACACTCGGCCCCGCAGACACTCGGCCCCGCAGACACTCAGACACTCGGCCCCGCAGACACTCAGACACTCGGCCCCGCAGACACTCAGACACTCGGCCCCGCAGACACTCAGACACTCGGCCCCGCAGACACTCGGCCCCGCAGACACTCAGACACTCGGCCCCGCAGACACTCAGACACTCGGCCCCGCAGACACTCAGACACTCGGCCCCGCAGACACTCAGACACTCGGCCCCGCAGACACTCAGACAATCGGCCCCGCAGACACTCAGACACTCGGCCCCGCAGACACTCAGACACTCGGCCCCGCAGACACTCAGACACTCGGCCCCGCAGACACTCAGACACTCGGCCCCGCAGACACTCAGACACTCGGCCCCGCAGACACTCAGACACTCGGCCCCGCAGACACTCGGCCCCGCAGACACTCGGCCCCGCAGACACTCAGACACTCGGCCCCGCAGACACTCAGACACTCGGCCCCGCAGACACTCAGACAATCGGCCCCGCAGACACTCAGACACTCGGCCCCGCAGACACTCGGCCCCGCAGACACTCAGACACTCGGCCCCGCAGACACTCGGCCCCGCAGACACTCAGACACTCGGCCCCGCAGACACTCGGCCCCGCAGACACTCGGCCCCGCAGACACTCAGACACTCGGCCCCGCAGACACTCGGCCCCGCAGACACTCAGACACTCGGCCCCGCAGACACTCGGCCCCGCAGACACTCAGACACTCGGCCCCGCAGACACTCAGACACTCGGCCCCGCAGACACTCAGACACTCGGCCCCGCAGACACTCAGACACTCGGCCCCGCAGACACTCAGACACTCGGCCCCGCAGACACTCAGACACTCGGCCCCGCAGACACTCAGACACTCGGCCCCGCAGACACTCAGACACTCGGCCCCGCAGACACTCAGACACTCGGCCCCGCAGACACTCAGACACTCGGCCCCGCAGACACTCAGACACTCGGCCCCGCAGACACTCAGACACTCGGCCCCGCAGACACTCAGACACTCGGCCCCGCAGACACTCAGACACTCGGCCCCGCAGACACTCAGACACTCGGCCCCGCAGACACTCGGCCCCGCAGACACTCGGCCCCGCAGACACTCGGCCCCGCAGACACTCGGCCCCGCAGACACTCAGACACTCGGCCCCGCAGACACTCAGACAATCGGCCCCGCAGACACTCAGACAATCGGCCCCGCAGACACTCAGACAATCGGCCCCGCAGACACTCAGACACTCGGCCCCGCAGACACTCAGACACTCGGCCCCGCAGACACTCAGACACTCGGCCCCGCAGACACTCAGACACTCGGCCCCGCAGACACTCGGCCCCGCAGACACTCGGCCCCGCAGACACTCGGCCCCGCAGACACTCGGCCCCGCAGACACTCGGCCCCGCAGACACTCGGCCCCGCAGACACTCGGCCCCGCAGACACTCGGCCCCGCAGACACTCGGCCCCGCAGACACTCGGCCCCGCAGACACTCAGACACTCGGCCCCGCAGACACTCAGACACTCGGCCCCGCAGACACTCAGACACTCGGCCCCGCAGACACGCAGACAATCGGCCCCGCAGACACTCAGACAATCGGCCCCGCAGACACTCAGACACTCGGCCCCGCAGACACTCAGACACTCGGCCCCGCAGACACTCAGACACTCGGCCCCGCAGACACTCAGACACTCGGCCCCGCAGACACTCGGCCCCGCAGACACTCGGCCCCGCAGACACTCGGCCCCGCAGACACTCGGCCCCGCAGACACTCGGCCCCGCAGACACTCAGACACTCGGCCCCGCAGACACTCAGACACTCGGCCCCGCAGACACTCGGCCCCGCAGACACTCAGACACTCGGCCCCGCAGACACGCAGACACTCGGCCCCGCAGACACGCAGACACTCGGCCCCGCAGACACGCAGACACTCGGCCCCGCAGACACGCAGACACTCGGCCCCGCAGACACTCGGCCCCGCAGACACTCGGCCCCGCAGACACTCGGCACCGCAGACACTCGGCACCGCAGACACTCGGCCCCGCAGACACTCGGCCCCGCAGACACTCGGCCCCGCAGACACTCGGCCCCGCAGACACTCGGCCCCGCAGACACTCAGACACTCGGCCCCGCAGACACGCAGACACTCGGCCCCGCAGACACGCAGACACTCGGCCCCGCAGACACGCAGACACTCGGCCCCGCAGACACTCGGCCCCGCAGACACTCGGCCCCGCAGACACTCGGCCCCGCAGACACTCGGCCCCGCAGACACTCGGCCCCGCAGACACTCGGCCCCGCAGACACTCGGCCCCGCAGACACTCGGCCCCGCAGACACTCGGCCCCGCAGACACTCGGCCCCGCAGACACTCGGCCCCGCAGACACTCGGCCCCGCAGACACTCGGCCCCGCAGACACTCGGCCCCGCAGACACGCGGCCCCGCAGACACGCGGCCCCGCAGACACGCGGCCCCGCAGACACGCGGCCCCGCAGACACGCGGCCCCGCAGACACGCGGCCCCGCAGACACGCGGCCCCGCAGACACGCGGCCCCGCAGACACGCGGCCCCGCAGACACGCGGCCCCGCAGACACGCGGCCCCGCAGACACGCGGCCCCGCAGACACGCGGCCCCGCAGACACTCGGCCCCGCAGACACTCGGCCCCGCAGACACTCGGCCCCGCAGACACTCGGCCCCGCAGACACTCGGCCCCGCAGACACTCGGCCCCGCAGACACTCGGCCCCGCAGACACTCGGCCCCGCAGACACTCGGCCCTGCGTGGAATGAGATTGCCACGTGGGACCTGCAGACACGCCCCAATTAACATCGACAGGGCCGTAGTGGAGCGGCTTGAGAGTCTCACGTTCCTTGGTGTTCACATCACCAACGAACTATCATGGTCCAAACACACCAAGCCAGTCATGAAGAGGGCACGACAACACTTTTCCTCCCTCAGGAGACGGAAATGATTTGGCATGGGTCCCCAGATCCTCAAAAAGTTATACAGCTGCACCATCGAGAGCATCCTGACCGGTTACATCACCGCCTGGTATGGCAACTGCTCGGCATCTGACTGTAAGGCGCTACAGAGGGTAGTGCGTACGGCCCAGTACATCACTGAGGCCAAGCTTCCGGCCATCCAGGACCTATATACAAGTCGGTGTCAGACCATGCGATCGAGGGTGATGCTATTGCCATACCAGGCAGTGATGCAGCCAGTCAAAATGCTCTCAAATGATACAGCTGACGATTTGAGGGCCCAAACTTTTCCAACCTCCTGAGGAGGAAGACCCACTGTCTCTTCTTCTTCACGACTGTGCCCGTGTGTGTTTGGACCATTTTAAAACTAGTGATTTGGACACAGAGGAACTTGAAGTTCTCGACCTGCTCCACTGCAGCCTCATCGATGTGGATGGGGGGGGGGCGTGCTCCACGATCAGCTCCTTGGTCTAACTGACATTGAGGGAATACCTAAAACATACACTCTTACCCTTCCATCCACAGGTACTAAGGTGTTGTAGTACACCCCAGCCCCATGTTCGTCCTGTATCCGGCTGATCTTCCTAGGACCCAGGAACTTTAATACAGAATAGTGTTTTCTGTTCTGCATCAGGTTCATGGTATGCCAGGTGACTGAATCGTCTACAGCCAACACAAAATCCAGCATGTTTCTCTGGGAGGGGGAGAAGAGATGTTCTTGTCAGTTACATTCATTGATCAATGTCATGTTACACATTGTTGTATTATTTCACCAACCGCGGTATTGATATCTACACTACATGACCAAAAGTATGTGGACACCTGCTCATCGAACATCTCATTCCAAAATCATTGGCATTAATATAGAGTTGGTCCCCCTTTGCTGCTATAACAGCCTACACTGTTCTGGGAAGGCTTTCCACTAGATGCTGGAACATTGCTGCACGGACTTGCTTCCATTCAGGCACAAGAGCATTAGTGAGGTCGGGCACTGATGTTGGGCGATTAGGCCTGGCTCGCAGTCGGCATTCCAATTCATCCCAAAGCTGTTCGATGGGGTTGAGGGCAGGGCTCTGTTCAGGCCAATCAAGTTCTTCCACACCGATCTCAACAAACCATTTCTGTATGGACCTTGCTTTTAGCGTGGTGGAATTGTCATGCTGAAACAGGAAAGGGCCTTACCCAAACTTGTTCCACCATGTTGGAAGCACAGAACTGTCTAGAATGTGATTGTATGCTGTGGCGTTGATTTCCCTTCACTGGAACTAAGGGGCTCGAACCTTGAAAAACAGCCCCAGACAATTATTATTCCTCATCCACCAAACTTTACAGTTGGCACTATGCATCGGAGCAGGTAGCATTCTATTGAGGCATGTAGCGTTCTCCTGGCATCGGCCAAAACCTAGATTCGTCCGTCATACTCCAGTATGGTGAAGAGTGATTCATCACGCCAGAGAACGCGTTTCCACTGCTCCACTGAGGCCAATGGCGGACGAGCTTAGTGCCACTCCTGCCCGACGCTTGGCATTGTGGATGGTGATCTTAGCCTTGTAGTGAGTGTTGCAAACGAGGACAGAAGTGTTTTTCTTTTACACACTACACGGCTGAGTAGTTGTTGCTTCTAGACGTTTCCACTTCACAAGAACAGCACTTACAGTTGACCGGGGCAGCTCTAGCAGGGCAGAAATTGGACTTGTTGTAAAGGTAGCATCCTATGACAGTCCGACATTGAAAGTCACTGAGCTCTTCAGTACGGGCCATTCTACTGCCAATGTTTTTCCTATGGAGACTGCATGGCTGTGTGCTGGATTTTATACACCTGTCAGTAACGAGTGTGGCTGAAATAGGCGTATCCACTCATTTGAAGAGGTGTCCACATACTTTTGTGTATATATATATATAGATACTTATAATAGTGTATTTCTGCGCTATTGCTAGTTGTGCATGTTGTCCTCTTACAAAGTTTGGCATGACAGACGGTTCCATAAATTGGCAAGAGAGTACACTGGCGACCAGGCCTCCTACTGCCGAAGTCTGTATAATTTCGTCTAATGACATGCATATACTAAAGAATATATTATGTCTCATGACTTACCCCCATTTGACCTTGGCTAGTTCCATTTTGTTTGAATACTCCAGAGCCATAGGCAAATGCGAGGCTGATGTCTTGAGGGAACTGCGACAGAATTCTTCGGTAGAGCACACTGGTGTTTTGCAAAGCTGGAAGCGTCATGATTGCAAGTCGCTTTCATATAAATGGAGCTACAACAACGTGGAGAATGACATCTCAGCCAACTTAGATGACCGGCCATGCAAAGTATATTCAACCGGCTCCGCTATTTCGTATCTAATAATTACAAACACGACAAAAAGTGAAGCAGCAAACGGTCACATAAGCCTACGCAATAGCAATGCACAGAATTTATCTTTGACCATGGTTCATGACTTTAATACATAGCTAGATGTGCCAATATTAGCCGCACTGTTGTTATTTTTTTTAAGATCGGCGTCTCGTCATCAACACTAAGAAAGTACATCCGGGTTACGGAATTTCAGAAATGTTCTAAATAAAAGTCCCCCTCGTAAATTGTAGAAAAGTGTCAATACCTGTATTTATTAATGATGTGAAAAATAATTATCTAAACATTAACATTAAGTAGTCATATGTGTTCATATTTAAGTGACATTTGAGTTTTAAAACATGTTCCAAGGTCAAATAAATGCGCCCAATGCAAATTGACTGTGGAGTTGACTGTACTGATAGTGACACTGTTGTCTGTGGTGATAGAGTTGACTGTGGGGTTGACTGTACTGAAAGTGACGCTGTTGTCTGTGGTGAAAGAGTTAACTGTGGAGTTGAAAAATGAACGGGGAAAGAACAGACTCAGGTGATCTTATATGTTTTGTTCTATGAGATAATATCAGTCAGTTAACATTACCTTTATGAATAATGAAACCTTAATGTGCTTTTTTCGTAACATTAATTCTTTAAAATTCACAAAAAGTTATGTTGGCTGAGGAAGATTTTCTCATAGAAAAAAACGTATAAAATCTCACAAAGCCATACATTATTTTTGGCGTTTATCCAAACACGCCATTCATTATTCCCAATAGGCTTTGTCCAACGAACCACGGTGGAGTTAGTGCCTATTATTATTTCTCTATACGTCTCAAGAAAACTGGAAACAAATTAAAACCGTGATAAGATCTGTAAGAAACAGGAAACCCTTTTAAGCGTAGCACCGGTCATGTACACAACAGACAACTACATGAAAAACATATCCATTTCTCAATGTGCCCCACCTTATAATATTCCTTATCTTATATAAAGTAGTGATTTTATTCAGTTTTGATTTTCTCTGATGTAATTATAATTGAGCAACATAATTGTAACATTAAGCGCTATGACTATGAAAAGCTACACATTTGGGGGGGGGGGGGGGGGGGGGGGGGTTCGTATTGTACACATACCGTTTACCGGGCACTTTTATTTTGAAGGCAAAATCAGAGAAAAACGGAAATCTTAATGCTGCTGCCGTGACACTAATGTTTTTTACGGTTCAATGTTTCATATCAACCGTGCAGGACCTTTCCATGTGTTCACTGCCACCGTGTGGCTCGGGAGAGAACAGTATTCAATCACTACGTAAACTAAGAATGCAGCACATGTCAAGTAGTGTTAATCATAGTTGTGTGCGTGCGTGCGTGCGTGCGTGCTTGTGTGTGTGTGTGTGTGTGTCTACGTAGATAAATTACAGTACCAGTCAAAAGTTTGGACACACCTTTATACATTGTAGAATAATAGTGAAGACAAAAAAGCTATGAAATAACACATGTGGAATCATGTACTAACCAAAAAAGTGTTAAACAAATCAAAATATATTTTATATTTGAGATTCTTCAAAGTAGCCACCCTTTTCCTTAATGACAGTTTTGCACACTATTGGCATTCTCTCAACCTGCTTCATGAGGTAGTCACCTGGAATGCATTTCAATTAACAGGTGTTCCTGTAGAATATCCTTCCAAATGCGTTTGAGCCAATCAGTTGTGTTGTGACAAGGTAGTGGCGCTATACAGAAGATAGCCCTATTTGGTAAAAGACCGAGTCCACATTATGGCAAGAACAGCGCAAATGAGCAAAGGAAAACGACAGTCCATCATTACTTTAAGACATGTCAAGAACTTTGAAAGTTTCTTTAACTACAGTCGCAAAAACCATCAAGAGCGATGATGAAACTGGCTCTCATGAGGACTGCCACAGGAAAGGAAGAGCCAGAGGTACCTCTGCTGCAAAGGACAAGTTCAGAGTTACCAGCCTCAGAAATTGCAGCCCAAATAAATCCTTCACAGAGTTCAAGTAACGGTGGTGTGGGGGTGCTTTGCTGGTGACACTGTCTGTCATTTATTTAGAATTCACCTGTCAGGAACCACAGAATTCTGCAACGATACGCCATCCCATCTGGTTTGCGTTTAGTGGGACTATTGTTTCTTTTTCAACAGGACTATGACCCAACACACCTCCAGGCTGTGTAAGGGCTATTTGACCAAGAAGGAGAGTGATGGAGTGTTGCATCAGATGACCTGGCCTCCACAATCACCTGATCTCAACCCAATTGAGATGAGTTTGACCACAGAGTGAAGATAAAGCAGCCAATAAATGCTCAGTATGTGGGAACTCCTTCAAAACTGTTGGAAAAGCATTCCAGGTGAAGCTGGTTAAGAGAATGCCAAGAGTGTGCAAAGCTTTCATCGGGGCAAAGGGTGGCTACTTTGAAGAATCTAAAATCAAAAATATATTCTGATTTGTTTAACACATTTTTGGTTACTACATGATTCCATATGTGTTATTTCATAGTTTTTATGTCTTTATTATTATTCTACAATGTAGAAAATAGTAAAAAATAAATAAAAAAAACTTGAATGTGTAGGTTTGTCCAAATTTTTGACTTGGTACTGTATATTACAACACCGTAGTGCCTGCCGGAACCTCACACTGGTTCTTCAGCCATGTTGGGGAAAGGTAATTAATTCCCTGAGGATTTTTTTCCTGCAGAGCCGAGCCACAGGTGCCCCAGTCTACAAAACTCAAGTTGTCATGGAGTATGCCTCCTTGTGCTTTTAAAGGGAATGTAAACAAAAAATAACAGCCTGTTCTGCTCCTCTCCTCTCCCCTCACAGTCCCTTCAGTTTCCCTTAAGTCCCGTTGATTTGGCTTCCCAGCCTACCTTAGTTATCTCTCACCCATCATAGCCTTGCCATTCCCAACCAATCAGAGCGCTTGGAAATGCTCATCTGGGCACTGCACCCGCCCACTCAGGTCAGTGTTTATCTTCGTCGTCGTCCGAAGGGAGAAGACGCCGTGTTTCTGGCGACTTTTTATTGTCGACAGTAAAATGTCTGAATGATTACTTCCTGTTACTTTGATAACTTTCATCCATATGTTCCACTGTATGGCTCTTACTATTCTTTCATGTTAAGAGTTGCCAAATGCTGCTTTGTCTAATGTTTATCATATGTACGTATTATTCCGTACTGCCATAAGCGTTATTGCATTGGTTGCAGAAGTGGTTTAATTGTTGTATTGGTAAACATATTTTGCATGCAGACGCTACCACAGCATTTTCTACAGTGGTCTTTATTAAGGTGTTTTATTGTCCTTCCATGGGGGAGCTTCTAGAGTCATCCCAGCGTCATTCTAGAGTCATCCCAGAGTCATTCTAGAGTCATCCCAGAGTCATTCTAGAGTCATCCCAGAGTCATTCTAGAGTCCTCCCAGAGTCATTCTAGAGTCATACCAGAGTCATTCTAGAGTCCTCCCAGAGTCATTCTAGAGTCATCCCAGAGTCATTCCAGTCATCCCAGAGGGTTCTTGGAGCTTGGTCATGTGCAGAGTAATTTACGACTGTGGCGCCAGGGCAGATCTGATAAGATCTCAGCCTGGAAGAATCTCACCCAAGGCTGGAGAGAGAGAGGGTGCAATACACTTTGACCCTTTGTCAATCCAAGTAATTGGTTTCTCTCTCTCCAAGAGGTTTATGTTTTATAGCGATGCTGTGTTTATAAGCCTTTATAGACATGTCGTAAGTGTAATGCTATTTGTCATTTATTCATGAACATATGTATATTGCATAATTGCAAATGTGTGCATTTCTTTTGTCTTATAAAACCACAACAATAAGATTCCATGTCATTCAAGTCACCACAGTCATAGAAACATCTAGAAACATCCTCCAATAGAAACAGCTGTGTGTGGTGGTGACTATCAAGAGTACAGTGACGAGCCTTAACATCAAGTTCTAACAGTACAGCACTACAGTGGGCAGAACCAAACCAACCAGTATATAGCGGGTGAGGGCATTCACAGCCGGCCACTCAGACGGGTGAGGGCATTCACAGCCGGCCACTCAGACGGGTGAGGGCATTCACAGCCGGCCACTCAGATGGGTGAGGGCATTCACAGCCGGCCACTCAGACGGGTGAGGGCATTCACAGCCGGCCACTCAGACGGGTGAGGGCATTCACAGCCGGCCACTCAGACGGGTGAGGGCATTCACAGCCGGCCACTCAGACGGGTGAGGGCATTCACAGCCGGCCACTCAGACGGGTGAGGGCATTCCAGCCAAACGTTTTTTACGTTTTTACTGGTCCATCGAGACGGATTTAGTGACCAACAGTTTTTATTTATTTACATGGTCTGTCATTTCTCCGGATTTAGCAACCAATAGTTTTTAAAGGGATACTTCGGGATTTTGGCAAAGAAGGCCCTTTATCTACTTCCCCAGAGTCAGATGAAATTGTGGATACCATTTTTCTCTGTGTTCAGTATGAAGGAAGTTAGAGGTAGTTTCGCGAGCCAATGCTAACTAGCGTTAGCGCAACGACTGGAAGTCTATGGGTATCTGCTAGCATGATGATTCCCAAAGTATCCCTTTAAACGTTAGTTTTGGTTTGACTAGGGAATTTGACTGACAACTGACAGGACATGATGACATGTAGTATTTGATTCGACATGGGGACTCGTGTTTGGCTGTTTTAGAAGTTTGAGGAAAAAAAATAAGAAACTTGCCCACTGCTCTGGATAGTATCACTGCTCTGGATAGTATCACTGCTCTTGATAGTATCACTGCTCTTGGTAGTCTCACTGTTCTTGGTAGTCTCACTGTTCTTGGTAGTCTCACTGTTCTTGGTAGTACCACTACTCTGGATAGTATCACTGCTCTGGATAATATCACTGCTCTGGATAGTATCACTGCTCTGGATAGTATCACTGTTCTGGATAGTATCACTGCTCTGGATAGTATCACTGCTCTTGATAGTCTCACTGCTCTGGATAGTATCACTGCTCTTGATAGTCTCACTGCTCTGGATAGTATCACTGCTCTGGATAGTATCACTGCTCTGGATAGTCTCACTGCTCTGGATAGTCTCACTGCTCTGGATAGTATCACTACTCTGGATAGTATCACTGCTCTGATAGTATCACTGCTCTGGATAGTATCACTGCTCTGGATAGTCTCACTGCTCTTGATAGTCTCACTGCTCTTGATAGTCTCACTGCTCTGGATAGTCTCACTGCTCGTGATAGTCTCACTGCTCTGGATAGTATCACTGCTCTGGATAGTCTCACTGCTCTTGATAGTCTCACTGCTCTTGATAGTCTCACTGCTCTGGATAGTATCACTGCTCTGGATAGTCTCACTGCTCTGGATAGTCTCACTGCTCTTGATAGTATCACTGTTCTGGATAGTCTCACTGCTCTGGATAGTCTCACTGCTCTGGATAGTCTCACTGCTCTTGATAGTATCACTGTTCTGGATAGTCTCACTGCTCTGGATAGTCTCACTGCTCTTGATAGTCTCACTGCTCTGGATAGTATCACTGCTCTGGATAGTCTCACTGCTCTGGATAGTCTCACTGCTCTTGATAGTATCACTGTTCTGGATAGTCTCACTGCTCTGGATAGTCTCACTGCTCTGGATAGTCTCACTGCTCTTGATAGTATCACTGTTCTGGATAGTCTCACTGCTCTGGATAGTCTCACTGCTCTTGATAGTCTCACTGCTCTGGATAGTCTCACTGCTCTGGATAGTCTCACTGCTCTTGATAGTATCACTGCTCTGGATAGTATCACTACTCTGGATAGTATCACTGCTCTGGATAGTATCACTGCTAGTATCACTGCTCTGGATAGTATCACTGCTCTGGATAGTATCACTGCTCTGGATAGTATCACTACTCTGGATAGTCTCACTGCTCTGGATAGTCTCACTGCTCTGGATAGTCTCACTGCTCTGGATAGTCTCACTGCTCTGGATAGTATCACTGCTCTGGATAGTATCACTGCTCTGGATAGTATCACTGCTCTGGATAGTCTCACTGCTCTGGATAGTATCACTGCTCTTGATAGTATCACTGCTCTGGATAGTCTCACTGCTCTGGATAGTATCACTGCTCTTGATTGTCTCACTGCTCTTGATAGTCTCACTGCTCTGGATAGTCTCACTGCTCTGGAAAGTCTCACTGCCCTGGATAGTATCACTGTTCTGGATAGTATCACTGCTCTGGATAGTATCACTGCTCTGGATAGTCTCACTGCTCTGGATAGTCTCACTGCTCTGGATAGTATCACTGCTCTGGATAGTATCACTGTTCTGGATAGTATCACTGCTCTTGATAGTTTCACTGCTCTGGATAGTATCACTGCTCTGGATAGTATCACTGCTCTGGATAGTATCACTGCTCTGGATAGTCTCACTGCTCTGGATAGTCTCACTGCTCTGGTTAGTATCACTGCTCTGGATAGTATCACTGCTCTGGATAGTATCACTGCTCTTTAATAAGCTTAACGTCTAAAGATCAGATTATTTTTTCCTCATTTTATTCAACCGTTACCAGGCACCTGCTAAAAAAAATAGATAACTCAGACGAGTGTCTTTTTGAATGGCTGTTTAGACGTTTGAAATTCGTAATTCTGGAGGTTGAGCTGCAACTGTTCCATCAGTGAAATCATTTTATAAGACTGAGTACAATTAAGGAACCAGGAACACTGAATACAGGAAACATTATTTACAGGCTGAGAGAGAGAACTTATTTAACTCACACAGTAGAATCACCTCCATAGATTAAAGTTTACATAGTCTTAAAACAGATATAATGACCATATTATACATTTCGTAGTACAGCAAGAAATACATATATACACTTAGTAGAATACATACTGTACTATACATAAAATAAAGGTTTTATATACCCAACAAAACATTCAAGCAATACCAGGATGTTCACTATGTGTCTCCCACAGGTCCCCGGAGCGGAGGTTGAGAGACATTGTACTGTGGCCCAATCACAAACGGACTCCCAGACCCTACAACTTACGCACTTGTGGAGATCTGAGAGGATTTGATTTGTATTAGCAATATGGTGAAACTTCCACCTGACCCACAGGTGTCAAACTCATTGCACAGAAGACCAAGTGTCAGTGGGTTTTTGCTCTTCCCTTGTACTTGTAATTAAGGTCACTAATTAGTAAGGAACTCCCCTCACCTGGTTGTCTAGGTCTCAGTAAGGACCTCCCCTCACCTGGTTGTCTAGGTCTCAGTAAGGAACTCCCCTCACCTGGTAGTCTAGGTCTCAGTAAGGACCTCCCCTCACCTGGTTGTCTAGGTCTCAGTAAGGACCTCCCCTCACCTGGTTGTCTAGGTCTCAGTAAGGAACTCCCCTCACCTGGTTGTCTAGGTCTCAGTAAGGAACTCCCCTCACCTGGTTGTCTAGGTCTCAGTAAGGAACTCCCCTCACCTGGTAGTCTAGGTCTCAGTAAGGAACTCCCCTCACCTGGTAGTCTAGGTCTCAGTAAGGAACTCCCCTCACCTGGTTGTCTAGGTCTCAGTAAGGAACTCCCCTCACCTGGTTGTCTAGGTCTCAGTAAGGAACTCCCCTCACCTGGTTGTCTAGGTCTCAGTAAGGAACTCCCCTCACCTGGTTGTCTAGGTCTCAGTAAGGAACTCCCCTCACCTGGTTGTCTAGGTCTCAGTAAGGAACTCCCCTCACCTGGTCGTCCAGGTCTCAGTAAGGAACTCCTCTCACCTGGTCGTCCAGGTCTCAGTAAGGAACTCCCCTCACCTGGTTGTCTAGGTCTCAGTAAGGAACTCCCCTCACCTGGTTGTCTAGGTCTCAGTAAGGAACTCCCCTCACCTGGTAGTCTAGGTCTCAGTAAGGAACTCCCCTCACCTGGTTGTCTAGGTCTCAGTAAGGAACTCACCTGGTTGTCTAGGTCTCAGTAAGGAACTCCCCTCACCTGGTTGTCTAGGTCTCAGTAAGGAACTCCCCTCACCTGGTTGTCTAGGTCTCAGTAAGGAACTCCCCTCACCTGGTTGTCTAGGTCTCAGTAAGGAACTCCCCTCACCTGGTTGTCTAGGTCTCAGTAAAGAACTCCTCTCACCTGGTTGTCTAGATCTCAGTAAGGAACTCCCCTCACCTGGTTGTCTAGGTCTCAGTAAGGAACACCCCTCACCTGGTTGTCAAGGTCTCGGTAAGGACCTCCCCTCACCTGGTTGTCAAGGTCTCAGTAAGGACCTCCCCTCACCTGGTTGTCTAGGTCTCAGTAAGGAACACCCCTCACCTGGTTGTCTAGGTCTCAGTAAGGAACTCCCCTCACCTGGTTGTCAAGGTCTCAGTAAGGAACTCCCCTCACCTGGTTGTCAAGGTCTCAGTAAGGAACTCCCCTCACCTGGTTGTCAAGGTCTCAGTAAGGAACTCCCCTCACCTGGTTGTCTAGGTCTCAGTAAGGAACTCCCCTCACCTGGTTGTCTAGGTCTCAGTAAGGAACTCCCCTCACCTGGTAGTCTAGGTCTCAGTAAGGACCTCCCCTCACCTGGTTGTCTAGGTCTCAGTAAGGAACCCCTCACCTGGTTGTCAAGGTCTCAGTAAGGACCTCCCCTCACCTGGGTATCTAGGTGTTAGAAAACTAAAACCTGCAGACACTAGACCCTCCATGGTATTAGTTTGACACCCCTGACCAAGTCTATTAGAGGGGCAAATTGGAGGTATTAGTAAATTGCTTTTCAAATCCTCTCAGATCTCCACAAATGCGTAGGGCATAACGTCTAGGGGTCCATTTGGGATTGGGCCTAGGTCATAAGAACCACAATCAACTCTGTGAATCCTCCTGAGTGTAAAGCTGCAGGTCTGTGGAAGACAAAAAACAACAGACATCAGAAAGGAAAAATGGTGCCCTAAAATAATTTCTCTACAAAGGTCAAATAGAAGGTATATTGTGTGAACTGTATCTGAACATTTTACTTGCCATCAATGTCCTTGCTTCCACGGTCATTGTTTAATCAATTCCTCACAGCTCAGGAGGTCGTCCGAGGGAGGAATTGAGGAAACAAGGACGGAGGAAACATGGGGGGAGAATCTCAATTGCACTTCCTTGATTCCTCACGTCTTCTCTCCTCACCACCTTCTCATTGGCTCCCCTTTGACCTACCCCTCTAACCTTCTAATCCAATGGGCTTTGAGAAGGTGGTGAGGAGAGAGAATGCGAGGAATCAAGAGAAGTGCAATTGATTTTGACGGCTACTGATAAAGTTTTCAGACACACACTGGAAAGTTAGGTGAGGCTTACCTGACCGGTGGTACTCCACCCTGGTGAGGAAGAGTCCTTCTGGGGGTGATGTGAGCTTGTGTGGGTAGGCCTGAGAGTCCTGGGCCTCCAGTAATTCCTTCACCCCAGAGACAGACATCTGTCCCTGGCCAACTGCCACCAGAGCCCCTGTCATCCTACGCACCTTTAACAAAGCAGAGGAGTAACAGTGTCTGGGTTCACATGCACCACTGATGCATAATAATCATGGTTTTTATTACCACGGTAACGGCACCACTAATATTCACCAACGGCTGGCGATCAGCACTCAGGTCACACTGGCTGGCGGTGACGGTGGAATACAACGTACCTGTTTGTAGAGGAAGGATCTGCTTTTGAAGGTGAGCTCCCAGAACTGAATATCTCTGCAAGAAGACAAGAGACATTTCAAATATTGCAGAGAGAGAGACAGAGACGGAGACAGTAAAACAACACCAGTAATGACATCCTCGTACCACAAGCCTGGAGGTGTGGTAACTGTTGTCTTGAGACATTGTGTCAACATCACAGCAACAATGTCTACCTCTGGAGTGATTGTCAGGTGTAATACTGTATCTGATCTGATGGTCACAAGGATACAAGGCTCCTAATAATGGCTAATGTGGGTTTAGTCTAATTACCTTTTTAAGTGGTATTCAGTCTGCAGGGAGAGAAATGTGTGTGTGTGTGTGTGTGTGTGTGTGTGTGTGTGTGTGTGTGTGTGTGTGTGAGAGAGAACATTTAGCAATGGTGCACATTCATTCATTATCTGATTTGCTTCCCGCTTGACCTGAACGCCAAGCGTCACGTCTGGAAGAAACCTGGCACCATCCCTACGGTGATGGCAGCATCATGTATCATGCTGTGGGGATGTTTTTCAGCGGCAGGGACTGGGAGACTAGTCAGGATCGAGGGAAAGATGAAAGGAGCAAAGTACAGAGAGATCCTTGATGAAAATCTGCTCCAGAGAGCTCAGTACCTCAGACTGGGGCGAAGATTCACCTTCCAACAGGACAACGACCCTAAGTACACAGCCAAGACAATGCAGGAGTGGCTTCGGGACAAGTCTCTGAATGTCCTTGAGTGGCCCTATCAGAGCCCGGACCTGAACCTGATCGAACATCTCTGGAGAGACCTGAAAATAACTGTGCAGTGACTCTCTCAATCCAACCTGACAGAGGTTGAGAGGATCTGCAGAGAAGAATAGGAGAAACTCCCCAAATACAGTTGTGCCAAGCTTGTTGCGTCATACCCAAGAAGACTCGAGGTTGTAATCGCTGCCAAAGGTGCTTCAACAAAGTTCTGAGTAAAGGGTCTGAATACTTATGCGATATTTCCATTTATTTTTTTAAATATAAATTTGCACACATTTCTAAAAACAATGTTTTTGCTTTGTCACTATGGGGTATTGTGTGTAGATTGATGATGAGGGGGGGGGGGACAATTTAATCAATTTCAGAATAAGGCTGTAATGTAACAAAATGTGTAAAAAGTCAAGGGGTCTGAATACTTTCAGAATGCACTGTATCTGATCTGATGGTCAAGGATACAGGGCTCCTAAAAATGGCTACGGTGGGGTTAGACTAATTACCTATTTTAGTGGTATTTCAGTCTTAATCTGCAGGGAGAGAAATATGGTGTGTGTGTGTGTGTGTGTGTGTGTGTGTGTGTGTGTGTGTGTGTGTGTGTGTGTGTGTGTGTGTGTGTGTGTGTGTGTGTGTGTGTGTGTGTGTGTGCCTCTGTGTGTGTGTGTGTGTGTGTGTGTGTGCCTCTGTGTGTGTGTGTGTGTGTGTGCGTGTGTGTGTGTGTGTGTGTGTGTGTGTGTGTGTGTGTGTGTGTGTGTGTGTGTGTGTGTGTGTGTGTGTGTGTGTGTGTGTGTGTGTGTGTGTGTGTGTGTGTGTGAACCTCTGCTCTTCTGCCATCTCTCCCTGCAGACTGAAAGCACATAGGGCTGGGAGAATCTCCCGTCATATCAGTCATAGGGCTGGGAGAATCTCCCGTCATATTAGTCATAGGGCTGGGAGAATCTCCCGTCATATTAGTCATAGGGCTGGGAGAATCTCCCGTCATATCAGTCATAGGGCTGGGAGAATCTCCCGTCATATTAGTCATAGGGCTGGGAGAATCTCCCGTCATATTAGTCATAGGGCTGGGAGAATCTCCCGTCATATCAGTCATAGGGCTGGGAGAATCTCCCGTCATATTAGTCATAGGGCTGGGAGAATCTCCCGTCATATTAGTCATAGGGCTGGGAGAATCTCCCGTCATATTAGTCATAGGGCTGGGAGAATCTCCCATCATATTAGTCATAGGGCTGGGAGAATCTCCCGTCATATTAGTCATAGGGCTGGGAGAATCTCCCGTCATATCAGTCATAGGGCTGGGAGAATCTCCCGTCATATCAGTCATAGGGCTGGGAGAATCTCCCGTCATATCAGTCATAGGGCTGGGAGAATCTCCCATCATATCAGTCATAGGGCTGAGAGAATCTCCCGTCATATTAGTCATAGGGCTGGGAGAATCTCTCGCTGGGAGAATCTCCCGTCATATCAGTCATAGGGCTGGGAGAATCTCCCGTCATATCAGTCATAGCGCTTGGAGAATCTCCCGTCATATTAGTCATAGGGCTGGGAGAATCTCCCGTCATATTAGTCATAGGGCTGGGAAATGCCAGGGACCTCACAATGCAATATTATCACGATAGTTAGGTGCCGATACAATATGTATTGCAATACTCACGATTCTATATGTATTGCAATACTCGCGATTCTATATGTATTGCGATACTCACGATTCTATATGTATTGCGATACTCACGATTCTATATGTATTGCGATACTCACGATTCTATATGTATTGCGATACGATACTGTACTTTAATTGTGATTCGATGTTTCAAAGATATTGCTCATGAGAAAATCGCCACCCCCCTCCCCCTATTTAAAAAAAGAAGATGGAGAATAAGCTATGAAGGAAAAATACTACAGCCGACTACCTCAAAATAAATAACGCGATATTGTCAAAAAGATTTACGATATATCGGCAAAAATAATACCCCGATATATACAACTGTATCGATTTTTTTCCCCCTTCTCACCCCACATCACTAATTACTCATTGGCTTAATCGTCCTAAACTACCAACCAATCATCTCCCACAACACCTTCCCCCACGTGTCTTGGGCACCTCTACATTCAGCAGCTGAGCTGACTCCATACTGCACTGACATGAGGCGGAACAGACAGTTGCTTCTTCATTAAAACTGGTTCGTTGTGATAAAATGTGACTACAGTCGTTAGCTAGCTACCTTTTTTATTGAAGGATCGTTGTATTTAGTGTTTCACAAGCTGGTTTGCTTCTATTTATTATGAAGTGGCGATCTCAGGCTTAGAGATATAATGGAGTATTGGTGGACGTTATCAAACGTCAGAAATACCTCTCCTTCAACCACTAAACTGCTTAGCTAGATGTACAATTGCGGGACAAAGACCTCCTCGGGCAAAACGTCAAGAATTAATTACAGATTTCTTATTCAGAAAAAAAAAATGGAGGATGAAGTGTTGTTGTTGTTGCTAGGTAACATGCTGAGATTCATGGGAAGAAGCTGCCAAGGGAACCGATTGGCTAAAATGAACTACTTTATTCAGTTGGTCACGGTTATGGTTGTGTCACTGCAACCTTAAAGGTACTAAATGATGTCACCATTGCCCTTGATTCTAAGCAATGTTGTGTTGCTATTTTTATTGACTTGGCCAAAGCTTTTGATACGGTAGACCAGATATCCCCAAACTGGTGTATACCTGGTCCCCCCAGGGGTGGCGCACTATGCCGCCGGGGGTACGCCAATTAAAAATGTGATTCACATTTGAAAGAAAAATAAAAAATAAAAAAAATCTTCACATTTTCAAACAGTCCAATAATATTTTCCAACGGGACTATACATTTGGGGTGGCAGGTAGCCTAGTGGTTAGAGCGTTGGACTAGTAACCGAAAGGTTGCTAGATCGAATCCCCGAGCTGACAAAGTAAAAATCTGTCGTTCTGCCCCTGAACAAGGCCGTCATTGTAAATAAGAATGTGTTCTTAACTGATAGTTACTGATATTACTGCTACTACCAGCTCTACCGATAGTACTGCTACTACCAGCTCTACCGATAGTACTGCTACTACCAGCTCTACTGATAGTACTGCTACTACCAGCTCTACTGATAGTACTGCTACTACCAGCTCTACTGGTAGTACTGCTACTACCAGCTCTACTGATAGTACTGCTACTACCAGCTCTACTGGTAGGACTGCTACTACCAGCTCTACTGATAGTACTGCTACTACCAGCTCTACTGGTAGTACTGCTACCACCAGCTCTACTGATAGTACTGCTACTACCAGCTCTACTGCTACTACCAGCTCTACTGATAGTACTGCTACTACCAGCTCTACTGATAGTACTGCTACTACCAGATCTACTGCTACTACCAGCTCTACTGATAGTACTGCTACTACCAGCTCTACTGATAGTACTGCTTCTACCAGCTCTACTGCTACTACCAGCTCTACTGATAGTACTGATACTACCAGCTCTACTGGTAGTACTGCTACTACCAGCTCTACTGATAGTACTGATACTACCAGCTCTACTGATAGTACTGCTACTACCAGCTCTACTGATAGTACTGCTACTACCAGCTCTACTGATAGTACTGCTACTACAAGCTCTACTGATAGTACTGCTACTACCAGCTCTACTGGTAGTACTGCTACTACCAGCTCTACTGATAGTACTGCTACTACCAGCTCTACTGATAGTACTGCTATTACCAGCTCTACTGATAGTACTGCTACTACAAGCTCTACTGATAGTACTGCTACTACCAGCTCTACTGCTACTACCAGCTCTACTGATAGTACTGCTACTACCAGCTCTACTGCTACTACCAGCTCTACCGATAGTACTGGTACTACCAGCTCTACTAATAGTACTGCTACTACTGATAGTACTGCTACTACCAGCTCTACTGCTACTACCAGCTCTACTGATAGTACTGGTACTACCAGCTCTACTAATAGTACTGCTACTACCAGCTCTACTGCTACTACTAGCTCTACTGATAGTACTGCTATTACCAGCTCTACTAATAGTACTGCAACTACCAGCTCTACTGCTACTACCAGCTCTACTGATAGTACTGCTACTACCAGCTCTACTGATAGTACTGCTACTACCAGCTCTACTGATAGTACTGCTACTACCAGCTCTACTGATAGTACTGCTACTACCAGCTCTACTGATAGTACTGCTACTACCAGCTCTACTGATAGTACTGCTACTACCAGCTCTACTGATAGTACTGCTACTACCAGCTCTACTGATAGTACTGCTACTACCAGCTCTACTGATAGTACTGCTACTACCAGCTCTACTGATAGTACTGCTACTACCAGCTCTCCTGATAGTACTGCTACTACCAGCTCTACTGGTAGGACTGCTACTACCAGCTCTACTGATAGTACTGCTACTACCAGCTCTACTGGTAGGACTGCTACTACCAGCTCTACTGATAGTAATGCTACTACCAGCTCTACTGATAGTACTGCTACTACCAGCTCTACTGATAGTACTGCTACTACCAGCTCTACTGCTACTACCAGCTCTACTGATAGTACTGCTACTACCAGCTCTACTGATAGTACTGCTACTACCAGCTCTACTGATAGTACTGCTACTACCAGCTCTACTGATAGTACCAGCTCTACTGCTACTACCAGCTCTACTGATAGTACTGCTACTGCCAGCTCTACTGATAGTACTGCTACTACCAGCTCTACTGCTACTACCAGCTCTACTGATAGTACTGCTACTACCAGCTCTACTGATAGTACTGCTACTACCAGCTCTACTGATAGTACTGCTACTACCAGCTCTACTGATAGTACTGCTACTACCAGCTCTACTGCTACTACCAGCTCTACTGATAGTACTGCTACTACCAGCTCTACTGATAGTACTGCTACTACCAGCTCTACTGGTAGTACTGCTACTACCAGCTCTACTGATAGTACTGCTACTACCAGCTCTACTGATAGTACTGCTACTACCAGCTCTACTGATAGTACCAGCTCTACTGCTACTACCAGCTCTACTGATAGTACTGCTACTGCCAGCTCTACTGATAGTACTGCTACTACCAGCTCTACTGGTAGTACTGCTACTACTGATAGTACTGCTACTACCAGCTCTACTGATAGTACTGCTACTACCAGCTCTACTGATAGTACTGCTACTACCAGCTCTACCGATAGTACTGCTACTACCAGCTCTACTGCTACTACCAGCTCTACTGATAGTACTGCTACTACCAGCTCTACTGATAGTACTGCTACTACCAGCTCTACTGATAGTACTGCTACTACCAGCTCTACTGATAGTACTGCTACTACCAGCTCTACTGATAGTACTGCTACTACCAGCTCTACAGATAGTACTGCTACTACCAGCTCTACAGATAGTACTGCTACTACCAGCTCTACTGATAGTACTGCTACTACCAGCTCTACTGGTAGGACTGCTACTACCAGCTCTACTGATAGTACTGCTACTACCAGCTCTACTGGTAGTACTGCTACCACCAGCTCTACTGATAGTACTGCTACTACCAGCTCTACTGCTACTACCAGCTCTACAGATAGTACTGCTACTACCAGCTCTACTGATAGTACTGCTACTACCAGCTCTACTGCTACTACCAGCTCTACTGATAGTACTGCTACTACCAGCTCTACTGATAGTACTGCTTCTACCAGCTCTACTGCTACTACCAGCTCTACTGATAGTACTGATACTACCAGCTCTACTGGTAGTACTGCTACTACCAGCTCTACTGATAGTACTGATACTACCAGCTCTACTGATAGTACTGCTACTACCAGCTCTACTGATAGTACTGCTACTACAAGCTCTACTGATAGTACTGCTACTACCAGCTCTACTGGTAGTACTGCTACTACCAGCTCTACTGATAGTACTGCTACTACCAGCTCTACTGATAGTACTGCTATTACCAGCTCTACTGATAGTACTGCTACTACAAGCTCTACTGATAGTACTGCTACTACCAGCTCTACTGCTACTACCAGCTCTACTGATAGTACTGGTGATAGTACTGCTACTACCAGCTCTACTGCTACTACCAGCTCTACCGATAGTACTGGTACTACCAGCTCTACTAATAGTACTGCTACTACTGATAGTACTGCTACTACCAGCTCTACTGCTACTACCAGCTCTACTGATAGTACTGGTACTACCAGCTCTACTAATAGTACTGCTACTACCAGCTCTACTGCTACTACTAGCTCTACTGATAGTACTGCTATTACCAGCTCTACTAATAGTACTGCAACTACCAGCTCTACTGCTACTACCAGCTCTACTGATAGTACTGCTACTACCAGCTCTACTGATAGTACTGCTACTACCAGCTCTACTGATAGTACTGCTACTACCAGCTCTACTGATAGTACTGCTACTACCAGCTCTACTGATAGTACTGCTACTACCAGCTCTACTGGTAGGACTGCTACTACCAGCTCTACTGATAGTACTGCTACTACCAGCTCTACAGATAGTACTGCTACTACCAGCTCTACTGATAGTACTGCTACTACCAGCTCTACTGGTAGTACTGCTACTACCAGCTCTACTGGTAGTACTGCTACTACCAGCTCTACTGATAGTACTGCTACTACCAGCTCTACTGGTAGGACTGCTACTACCAGCTCTACTGATAGTACTGCTACTACCAGCTCTACTGGTAGTACTGCTACCACCAGCTCTACTGATAGTACTGCTACTACCAGCTCTACTGCTACTACCAGCTCTACTGATAGTACTGCTACTACCAGCTCTACTGATAGTACTGCTACTACCAGATCTACTGCTACTACCAGCTCTACTGATAGTACTGCTACTACCAGCTCTACTGATAGTACTGCTTCTACCAGCTCTACTGCTACTACCAGCTCTACTGATAGTACTGATACTACCAGCTCTACTGGTAGTACTGCTACTACCAGCTCTACTGATAGTACTGATACTACCAGCTCTACTGATAGTACTGCTACTACCAGCTCTACTGATAGTACTGCTACTACCAGCTCTACTGATAGTACTGCTACTACAAGCTCTACTGATAGTACTGCTACTACCAGCTCTACTGGTAGTACTGCTACTACCAGCTCTACTGATAGTACTGCTACTACCAGCTCTACTGATAGTACTGCTATTACCAGCTCTACTGATAGTACTGCTACTACAAGCTCTACTGATAGTACTGCTACTACCAGCTCTACTGCTACTACCAGCTCTACTGATAGTACTGCTACTACCAGCTCTACTGCTACTACCAGCTCTACCGATAGTACTGGTACTACCAGCTCTACTAATAGTACTGCTACTACTGATAGTACTGCTACTACCAGCTCTACTGCTACTACCAGCTCTACTGATAGTACTGGTACTACCAGCTCTACTAATAGTACTGCTACTACCAGCTCTACTGCTACTACTAGCTCTACTGATAGTACTGCTATTACCAGCTCTACTAATAGTACTGCAACTACCAGCTCTACTGCTACTACCAGCTCTACTGATAGTACTGCTACTACCAGCTCTACTGATAGTACTGCTACTACCAGCTCTACTGATAGTACTGCTACTACCAGCTCTACTGATAGTACTGCTACTACCAGCTCTACTGATAGTACTGCTACTACCAGCTCTACTGATAGTACTGCTACTACCAGCTCTACTGATAGTACTGCTACTACCAGCTCTACTGATAGTACTGCTACTACCAGCTCTACTGATAGTACTGCTACTACCAGCTCTACTGATAGTACTGCTACTACCAGCTCTCCTGATAGTACTGCTACTACCAGCTCTACTGGTAGGACTGCTACTACCAGCTCTACTGATAGTACTGCTACTACCAGCTCTACTGGTAGGACTGCTACTACCAGCTCTACTGATAGTACTGCTACTACCAGCTCTACTGATAGTACTGCTACTACCAGCTCTACTGATAGTACTGCTACTACCAGCTCTACTGCTACTACCAGCTCTACTGATAGTACTGCTACTACCAGCTCTACTGATAGTACTGCTACTACCAGCTCTACTGATAGTACTGCTACTACCAGCTCTACTGATAGTACCAGCTCTACTGCTACTACCAGCTCTACTGATAGTACTGCTACTGCCAGCTCTACTGATAGTACTGCTACTACCAGCTCTACTGCTACTACCAGCTCTACTGATAGTACTGCTACTACCAGCTCTACTGATAGTACTGCTACTACCAGCTCTACTGATAGTACTGCTACTACCAGCTCTACTGATAGTACTGCTACTACCAGCTCTACTGCTACTACCAGCTCTACTGATAGTACTGCTACTACCAGCTCTACTGATAGTACTGCTACTACCAGCTCTACTGGTAGTACTGCTACTACCAGCTCTACTGATAGTACTGCTACTACCAGCTCTACTGATAGTACTGCTACTACCAGCTCTACTGATAGTACCAGCTCTACTGCTACTACCAGCTCTACTGATAGTACTGCTACTGCCAGCTCTACTGATAGTACTGCTACTACCAGCTCTACTGGTAGTACTGCTACTACTGATAGTACTGCTACTACCAGCTCTACTGATAGTACTGCTACTACCAGCTCTACTGATAGTACTGCTACTACCAGCTCTACCGATAGTACTGCTACTACCAGCTCTACTGCTACTACCAGCTCTACTGATAGTACTGCTACTACCAGCTCTACTGATAGTACTGCTACTACCAGCTCTACTGATAGTACTGCTACTACCAGCTCTACTGATAGTACTGCTACTACCAGCTCTACTGATAGTACTGCTACTACCAGCTCTACAGATAGTACTGCTACTACCAGCTCTACAGATAGTACTGCTACTACCAGCTCTACTGATAGTACTGCTACTACCAGCTCTACTGGTAGGACTGCTACTACCAGCTCTACTGATAGTACTGCTACTACCAGCTCTACTGGTAGTACTGCTACCACCAGCTCTACTGATAGTACTGCTACTACCAGCTCTACTGCTACTACCAGCTCTACAGATAGTACTGCTACTACCAGCTCTACTGATAGTACTGCTACTACCAGCTCTACTGCTACTACCAGCTCTACTGATAGTACTGCTACTACCAGCTCTACTGATAGTACTGCTTCTACCAGCTCTACTGCTACTACCAGCTCTACTGATAGTACTGATACTACCAGCTCTACTGGTAGTACTGCTACTACCAGCTCTACTGATAGTACTGATACTACCAGCTCTACTGATAGTACTGCTACTACCAGCTCTACTGATAGTACTGCTACTACAAGCTCTACTGATAGTACTGCTACTACCAGCTCTACTGGTAGTACTGCTACTACCAGCTCTACTGATAGTACTGCTACTACCAGCTCTACTGATAGTACTGCTATTACCAGCTCTACTGATAGTACTGCTACTACAAGCTCTACTGATAGTACTGCTACTACCAGCTCTACTGCTACTACCAGCTCTACTGATAGTACTGGTGATAGTACTGCTACTACCAGCTCTACTGCTACTACCAGCTCTACCGATAGTACTGGTACTACCAGCTCTACTAATAGTACTGCTACTACTGATAGTACTGCTACTACCAGCTCTACTGCTACTACCAGCTCTACTGATAGTACTGGTACTACCAGCTCTACTAATAGTACTGCTACTACCAGCTCTACTGCTACTACTAGCTCTACTGATAGTACTGCTATTACCAGCTCTACTAATAGTACTGCAACTACCAGCTCTACTGCTACTACCAGCTCTACTGATAGTACTGCTACTACCAGCTCTACTGATAGTACTGCTACTACCAGCTCTACTGATAGTACTGCTACTACCAGCTCTACTGATAGTACTGCTACTACCAGCTCTACTGATAGTACTGCTACTACCAGCTCTACTGGTAGTACTGCTACTACCTGCTCTACTGATAGTACTGCTACTACCAGCTCTACTGATAGTACTGCTACTACCAGCTCTACTGATAGTACTGCTACTACCAGCTCTACTGATAGTACTGCTACTACCAGCTCTACTGATAGTACTGCTACTACCAGCTCTACTGATAGTACTGCTACTACCAGCTCTCCTGATAGTACTGCTACTACCAGCTCTACTGGTAGGACTGCTACTACCAGCTCTACTGATAGTACTGCTACTACCAGCTCTACTGGTAGGACTGCTACTACCAGCTCTACTGATAGTACTGCTACTACCAGCTCTACTGATAGTACTGCTACTACCAGCTCTACTGATAGTACTGCTACTACCAGCTCTACTGATAGTACTGCTACTACCAGCTCTACTGCTACTACCAGCTCTACTGATAGTACTGCTACTACCAGCTCTACTGATAGTACTGCTACTACCAGCTCTACTGATAGTACTGCTACTACCAGCTCTACTGATAGTACCAGCTCTACTGCTACTACCAGCTCTACTGATAGTACTGCTACTGCCAGCTCTACTGATAGTACTGCTACTACCAGCTCTACTGATAGTACTGCTACTACCAGCTCTACTGATAGTACTGCTACTACCAGCTCTACTGATAGTACTGCTACTACCAGCTCTACTGGTAGTACTGCTACTACCTGCTCTACTGATAGTACTGCTACTACCAGCTCTACTGATAGTACTGCTACTACCAGCTCTACTGATAGTACTGCTACTACCAGCTCTACTGATAGTACTGCTACTACCAGCTCTCCTGATAGTACTGCTACTACCAGCTCTCCTGATAGTACTGCTACTACCAGCTCTACTGGTAGGACTGCTACTACCAGCTCTACTGATAGTACTGCTACTACCAGCTCTACTGGTAGGACTGCTACTACCAGCTCTACTGATAGTACTGCTACTACCAGCTCTACTGATAGTACTGCTACTACCAGCTCTACTGATAGTACTGCTACTACCAGCTCTACTGATAGTACTGCTACTACCAGCTCTACTGCTACTACCAGCTCTACTGATAGTACTGCTACTACCAGCTCTACTGATAGTACTGCTACTACCAGCTCTACTGATAGTACTGCTACTACCAGCTCTACTGATAGTACCAGCTCTACTGCTACTACCAGCTCTACTGATAGTACTGCTACTGCCAGCTCTACTGATAGTACTGCTACTACCAGCTCTACTGATAGTACTGCTACTACCAGCTCTACTGATAGTACTGCTACTACCAGCTCTACTGATAGTACTGCTACTACCAGCTCTACTGATAGTACTGCTACTACCAGCTCTACTGATAGTACTGCTACTACCAGCTCTACTGCTACTACCAGCTCTACTGATAGTACTGCTACTACCAGCTCTACTGATAGTACTGCTACTACCAGCTCTACTGATAGTACTGCTACTACCAGCTCTACTGGTAGTACTGCTACTACCAGCTCTACTGATAGTACTGCTACTACCAGCTCTACTGATAGTACTGCTACTACCAGCTCTACTGATAGTACTGCTACTACCAGCTCTACTGATAGTACCAGCTCTACTGCTACTACCAGCTCTACTGATAGTACTGCTACTGCCAGCTCTACTGATAGTACTGCTACTACTGATAGTACTGCTACTACCAGCTCTACTGATAGTACTGCTACTACCAGCTCTACTGATAGTACTGCTACTACCAGCTCTACCGATAGTACTGCTACTACCAGCTCTACTGCTACTACCAGCTCTACTGATAGTACTGCTACTACCAGCTCTACTGATAGTACTGCTACTACCAGCTCTATTGATAGTACTGCTACTACCAGCTCTACAGATAGTACTGCTACTACCAGCTCTACTGATAGTACTGCTACTACCAGCTCTACTGATAGTACTGCTACTACCAGCTCTACTGATAGTACTGCTACTACCAGCTCTACTGATAGTACTGCTACTACCAGCTCTACTGCTACTACCAGCTCTACTGATAGTACTGCTACTACCAGCTCTACTGATAGTACTGCTACTACCAGCTCTACAGATAGTACTGCTACTACCAGCTCTACTGATAGTACTGCTACTACCAGCTCTACTGATAGTACTGCTACTACCAGCTCTACTGATAGTACTGCTACTACCAGCTCTACTGATAGTACTGCTACTACCAGCTCTACTGATAGTACTGCTACTACCTGCTCTACTGATAGTACTGCTACTACCAGCTCTACTGATAGTACTGCTACTACCAGCTCTACTGATAGTACTGCTACTACCAGCTCTACTGATAGTACTGCTACTACCACCTCTACTGATAGTACTGCTACTACCACCTCTACTGATAGTACTGCTACTACCAGCTCTACTGATAGTACTGCTACTACCAGCTCTACTGCTACTACCAGCTCTACTGATAGTACTGCTACTACCAGCTCTACTGATAGTACTGCTACTACCAGCTCTACTGATAGTACTGCTACTACCAGCTCTACTGCTACTACCAGCTCTACTGATAGTACTGCTACTACCAGCTCTACTGATAGTACTGCTACTACCAGCTCTACTGGTAGTACTGCTACTACCAGCTCTACTGATAGTACTGCTACTACCAGCTCTACTGATAGTACTGCTACTACCAGCTCTACTGATAGTACTGCTACTACCAGCTCTACTGATAGTACCAGCTCTACTGCTACTACCAGCTCTACTGATAGTACTGCTACTGCCAGCTCTACTGATAGTACTGCTACTACTGATAGTACTGCTACTACCAGCTCTACTGATAGTACTGCTACTACCAGCTCTACTGATAGTACTGCTACTACCAGCTCTACCGATAGTACTGCTACTACCAGCTCTACTGCTACTACCAGCTCTACTGATAGTACTGCTACTACCAGCTCTACTGATAGTACTGCTACTACCAGCTCTATTGATAGTACTGCTACTACCAGCTCTACTGATAGTACTGCTACTACCAGCTCTACTGATAGTACTGCTACTACCAGCTCTACTGATAGTACTGCTACTACCAGCTCTACAGATAGTACTGCTACTACCAGCTCTACTGATAGTACTGCTACTACCAGCTCTACTGATAGTACTGCTACTACCAGCTCTACTGATAGTACTGCTACTACCAGCTCTACTGATAGTACTGCTACTACCAGCTCTACTGCTACTACCAGCTCTACTGATAGTACTGCTACTACCAGCTCTACAGATAGTACTGCTACTACCAGCTCTACTGATAGTACTGCTACTACCAGCTCTACTGATAGTACTGCTACTACCAGCTCTACTGATAGTACTGCTACTACCAGCTCTACTGATAGTACTGCTACTACCAGCTCTACTGATAGTACTGCTACTACCAGCTCTACTGATAGTACTGCTACTACCAGCTCTACTGATAGTACTGCTACTACCAGCTCTACTGATAGTACTGCTACTACCAGCTCTACTGATAGTACTGCTACTACCACCTCTACTGATAGTACTGCTACTACCACCTCTACTGATAGTACTGCTACTACCACCTCTACTGATAGTACTGCTACTACCACCTCTACTGATAGTACTGCTACTACTGATAGTACTGCTACTACTGATATTACTGCTACTACCAGCTCTACTGATAGTACTGCTACTACCAGCTCTACTGGTAGGACTGCTACTACCAGCTCTACTGATAGTACTGCTACTACCAGCTCTACTGATAGTACTGCTACTACCAGCTCTACTGATAGTACTGCTACTACCAGCTCTACTAATAGTACTGCTACTACCAGCTCTACTGCTACTACCAGCTCTACTGATAGTACTGCTACTACCACCTCTAATGATAGTACTGCTACTACTGATAGTACTGCTACTACTGATATTACTGCTACTACCAGCTCTACTGATAGTACTGCTACTACCAGCTCTACTGGTAGGACTGCTACTACCAGCTCTACTGTTTTGCTTCCACGAGCACATCCAATGCTAGCATCAGTAATTCTACATTTGTTGTTAGCCCAGCTAGCATGGACACTGACGGTTGTGACTCTGATGCAGCCAGAGAACTACTGCCCCCTTACCCGGGAAAGCACCGAACAACAGACAGGGACGTTGGACCTTCGAAGAGGGGTTCACTTATATTGGGAGTAGTGCCTTTCCTCAGCCCACAGTGTGTTATATGAGCAAAAGTACTATCTCACAACTCAATGAAACCTTCCCTCTTGCACAGACATGTAGAAACAAAACATGTCCATTTAAAAAATAAGTAACGGGAGTTTTTTGAGCGAGAATAAAGATGACTTTCAAGTAGTAATACATGTATAAAAGCAACAGATACCATTAATAAGAAGGGGCTAGAAGCGTTTTATATGGTGAGCTACCGAGTGGCTAGGACAGGCAAGCCCTATACTATTGTGGAGGACTTAATTCTTCCTGCTGCCGCGGATATGGCTGAGACCATGCTGGGGGGGAAAAGGCCAAAGAAACTACACAGACAACGCCTTCATCAAACAACACTGTTTCACGACGCATCAGTGACATGGCAGGGGATGTTTTGAAACAATTACTGCTTTGCATACAAGCCAGTGAATTATATGCGTTACAGCTGGATGAGTCAACAGACGTGGCGGGACTGGCACAGCTCCTGGTACATGTCCGTTACGTTTATGGGGGGGTCAATTAAGGAAGACATCCTCTTCTGAAAACCAGGACAACATGGGAGGATATTTTTTTAAGTACTGGACAGCTTTGTGACATCAAATGGACTTTGGTGGTCAAGATGTGTTGGTATCTGTACTGATGGAGCTAAAGCTGGAGGTTGAATGTTAAAAGGGGTACGGGACTATAAAAAGTTTGGGAACCACTGGAATAGGGAATAGAATAGGGGATAGAATAGGGAATAGAATAGGGGATAGAATAGGGAATAGAATAGGGGGTCATTCTATATAGGGGATAGAATAGGGGATAGGAAATAGGAGATATAATAGGGAATAGAATAGGGAATAGAATAGGGGATAGAATAGGGAGTCATTCTATATAGGGGATAGAATATGGGATAGAATAGGGGATAGAATAGGGAATAGAATAGGGGATAGAATAGGGAATAGAATAGGGGATAGAATAGGGAATAGAATAGGGAATAGAATAGGAAATAGAATAGGGAATAGAATAGGGGATAGAATAGGGGATAGAATAGAGAATAGAATAGGGAATAGAATAGGGAATAGAATAGGGAATAGAATAGGGAATAGAATAGGAAATAGAATAGGGGATAGAATAGGGAATAGAATAGGGAATAGAATAGGGGATAGAATAGGGGATAGAATAGAGAATAGAATATGGAATAGAATAGGGAATAGAATAGGGGATAGAATAGGGAATAGAATAGTGGATAGAATAGTGGATAGAATAGGGGATAGAATAGGGAATAGAATAGGGGATAGGGAATAGGAGATATAATAGGGAATAGGGGATAGGGAATAGAATAGGGAGTCATTTTAGGTGCTACACTGTAAGAACTGGGTCACATGCAAATGAATGTCAATGCTGCTGTCTGATGATGACATGTAAGGGGTTAGTGGTTAGGTTTATGGTCTGGGTTAAGGTTAATGTTAGGGTTAAAGGTTAGAGAAATGAATTTTGGGTATAGGGGATAGAAGAACATAATGTGTGTGTGTGTTATAACATGTTGGCAAACGGAACACTGACAAACTGAATGGGAACAGGAATACAATTTAGAGTAGGTTTCATGTCAAAACTATTTCTCAATATTACTAGAACAGAATAAAGAACATAAAGCATCTGTTTCACATGCAGGATTAGACTGGTGTCTATGCTTGTGTCTGTATCGGAGTTTGTGTTACTGTGGAAAGTGAACATAAAACAAAAAATTCTAGAACAGCAACGACATTCTAGAACCGCAACGACATTCTAGAACCGCAACAACATTCTAGAACCGCAACAACATTCTAGAACAGCATCTACATTCTAGAACAGCAACGACATTCTAGAACCGCGATGGACATTCTAGAACCACAACGACATTCTAGAACCGCAACAACATTCTAGAACCGCAATAACATTCTAGAACAGCATCGACATTCTAGAACAGCAACGACATTCTAGAACCGCGATGAACATTCTAGAACAGCAACAACATTCTAGAACCGCAACGACCTTCTAGAACAGCAATGACATTCTAGAACAGCAATGACATTCTAAAACAGCAACGACATTCTAGAACAGCAACGACATTCTAGAACAGCAACAACATTCTAGAACCGCAACAACATTCTTGTAATAGCTGTCGCTCTCCTCATCCTCGGATGAGGTGAGGAGAGAAGGATCTTCGGACCAAAATGCGGAGTCAGGGAAATAAGCCATTTTTATTACAAATACGACGTAGACTAAACAAAACAAAACACTTTCAAAACTTACAAAATAACAAAACGACGTTGACGCAACCTGAACATAAACTTACATAGACAAACGTAAACTCACGAACAGGAACGGACATCGAAACATACGAACAGCCAAAACAGCTCCAAAAGTGAATACATCGAAACAACACGAAGACATCACAGGAGACAATCACCCACAAACAAACAGTGAGAAATGCCCTACCTAAATATGACTCTTGATTAGAGGAAAATGCAAACCACCTGCCTCTAATCAAGAGCCATACCAGGCAAACCGAAACCAACATAGAAACAGATAACATAGACTGCCCACCCAAAACACATGCCCTGACCAAAAACACATAAAAACTAACATAAATAGGTCAGGACTGTTACAATTCTAGAACCGCAACAACATTCTAGAACAGCAACGACATTCTAGAACAGCAACGACATTCTAGAACAGCAACGACATTCTAGAACAGCAACACCATTCTAGAACCGCAACAACATTCTAGAACCGCAACAACATTCTAGAACAGCAATGACATTATAGAACAGCAACAACATTCTAGAACAGCAACACCATTCTAGAACCGCAACACCATTCTAGAAGCTCTCCTCCTCTGGAACTCCTCTGATCCTTGTGTAATCTCCTCCTGTCCTGTCTTGCCCGGCCCTGCCCGGTCTCTCCAGTACTCTTCATACTCTCTATATCATTGTACACCACCGTACTAAAAGTGTGGCGAAACCTTTGGGCTTATCAATAATTGACAAGCAGGCTTCCCCTGTTTCTTACTATAGGGACCTTTATGAAATACACTACATGACCAAAAGTATATAAACAACCCTTCAAATGAGTGGATTCTGCTATTTCAGCCACACCCGTTGCTGATAGGTGTATAAAAACCGAGCACGCAGCCAATACTTTAAAAAGAAAGTAAAAAATGGTTTGATGTCTGCCCATATGAAATGTACCCTACGATGTCACTGCAGTGATGAGATAGACGTTCTTCTTCTTTTGTTTTTATGTTTTATTATCTCTCTGTCATACAACCGTGTTGGATCTTGTTTCACGAGGACCACAACGGAAAGAAGTCCCAGACTTTATTGTATGTTATCTTCAATGATTTCGAAGTGGTAGGCCACACAAGCTCACAGAACAGGACCGCCGACTGTTGCATCACTCACTACCAAGTTCCAAACTGCCTCTGGAAGCAACGTCAGCACAGTAACTGTTAGTCGGGGAGCTTCATGGCCGAGCAGTCGCACACAAGCCTAAGATCAAAATGCGCAATGCCAAGCGTCGGCTGGAGTGGTGTAAAGCTCGCCACCATTGGTCTCTGGAGCAGTGGAAATGCGTTCTGTGGGGTGATGAATCATGCTTCACCATCTGGCAGTCCGACGTTACGAATCTACCTGCCCGAATGCATAGTGCCCACTGTAAAGTTTGGTGGAGGAGGAATATTGGTCTGGGGCTGCTTTTCATGGTTCAGGGCTCTTAGTTCCAGTGAAGGGAAATCTTAACGCCACAGCATACAATTACATTCTAGACGATTCTGTGCTTCCAACTTGGTGGCAAAAGTTTGGGGAAGGCCCTTTCCTGTTTCAGCATGACAATTCCCCCGTGCACAAAGCGAGGTACATACAGAAATAGTTTGTTGAAATCGGTGTGGAACAACATTGCTGGCCTGCACAGAGCCCGGACCTCAACCCCATCGAACACCTTTGGGATGAATTTGAATGCCGACTGCGAGCCAGGCCTAATCGCCCAACATCAGTGCCCAACCTCACTAATGCTCGTGGCTGAATGGAAGCAAGTAAGTAAGTAAGTCCCCACAGCAATGTTCCAACATCTAGTGGAAGGCCTTCCCAGAAGAGTGGAGGCTGTTATAGCAGCAATGTTCCAACATCTAGTGGAAAGCCTTCCCAGAAGAGTGGAGGCTGTTATAGCAGCAATGTTCCAACATCTAGTGGAAAGCCTTCCCAGAAGAGTGGAGGCTGTTATAGCAGCAATGTTCCAACATCTAGTGGAAGGCCTTCCCAGAAGAGTGGAGGCTGTTATAGCAGCAATGTTCCAACATCTAGTGGAAGGCCTTCCCAGAAGAGTGGAGGCTGTTATAGCAGCAATGTTCCAACATCTAGTGGAAGGCCTTCCCAGAAGAGTGGAGGCTGTTATAGCAGCAATGTTCCAACATCTAGTGGAAAGCCTTCCCAGGAGAGTGGAGGCTGTTATAGCAGCAATGTTCCAACATCTAGTGGAAGGCCTTCCCAGAAGAGTGGAGGCTGTTATAGCAGCAATGTTCCAACATCTAGTGGAAGGCCTTCTCAGAAGAGTGGAGGCTGTTATAGCAGCAATGTTCCAACATCTAGTGGAAGGCCTTCCCAGAAGAGTGGAGGCTGTTATAGCAGCAATGTTCCAACATCTAGTGGAAAGTCTTCCCAGAAGAGTGGAGGCTGTTATAGCAGCAATGTCCCAACATCTAGTGGAAGGCCTTCCCAGAAGAGTGGAGGCTGTTATAGCAGCAATGTTCCAACATCTAGCGGAAAGCCTTCCCAGAAGAGTGGAGGCTGTTATAGCAGCAATGTTCCAACATCTAGTGGAAGGCCTTCCCAGAAGAGTGGAGGCTGTTATAGCAGCAATGTTCCAACATCTAGTGGAAGGCCTTCCCAGAAGAGAGGAGGCTGTTATAGCAGCAATGTTCCAACATCTAGTGGAAGGCCTTCTCAGAAGAGTGGAGGCTGTTATAGCAGCAATGTTCCAACATCTAGTGGAAGGCCTTCCCAGAAGAGTGGAGGCTGTTATAGCAGCAATGTTCCAACATCTAGTGGAAAGTCTTCCCAGAAGAGTGGAGGCTGTTATAGCAGCAATGTCCCAACATCTAGTGGAAGGCCTTCCCAGAAGAGTGGAGGCTGTTATAGCAGCAATGTTCCAACATCTAGCGGAAAGCCTTCCCAGAAGAGTGGAGGCTGTTATAGCAGCAATGTTCCAACATCTAGTGGAAAGCCTTCCCAGAAGAGAGGAGGCTGTTATAGCAGCAATGTTCCAACATCTAGTGGAAAGCCTTCCCAGAAGAGAGGAGGCTGTTATAGCAGCAATGTTCCAACATCTAGTGGAAAGCCTTCCCAGAAGAGAGGAGGCTGTTATAGCAGCAATGTTCCAACATCTAGTGGAAAGCCTTCCCAGAAGAGAGGAGGCTGTTATAGCAGCAATGTTCCAACATCTAGCGGAAAGCCTTGCCAGAAGAGAAGAGGCTGTTATAGCAGCAATGTTCCAACATCTAGTGGAAAGCCTTCCCAGAAGAGAGGAGGCTGTTATAGCAGCAATGTTCCAACATCTAGCGGAAAGCCTTGCCAGAAGAGTGGAGGCTGTTATAGCAGCAATGTTCCAACATCTAGTGGAAAGCCTTCCCAGAAGAGAGGAGGCTATTATAGCAGCAATGTTCCAACATCTAGCGGAAAGCCTTGCCAGAAGAGTGGAGGCTGTTATAGCAGCAATGTTCCAACATCTAGTGGAAGGCCTTCCCAGAAGAGTGGAGGCTGTTATAGCAGCAAAGGGGGTGACCAACTCCATATTAACACCCATGATTTAGTAATGAGATGTTCGATGAGCAGGCAGGTGTCCATATACTTTTGGCCATGTAGTGTATGTACCGGTACACAGAGCTCGGGCCGAGAGAAAATGAGCTAAATCTGGTGGAATACATGTTGTACAAATAAACATATAAACACATATAAGACAAATAAACATATAAACACATATAAGACAAATAAACACATAAACACATATAAGACAAATAAACAAATAAACACATAAACACATATAAGACAAATAAACAAATAAACACATATAAGACAAATAAACAAATAA
This sequence comes from Salvelinus fontinalis, assembly GCF_029448725.1. Taxonomy (NCBI): domain Eukaryota; kingdom Metazoa; phylum Chordata; class Actinopteri; order Salmoniformes; family Salmonidae; genus Salvelinus; species Salvelinus fontinalis. The sequence continues at coordinate 57,516,197 of NC_074682.1, read as the reverse complement.
ACACATATAAGACAAATAAACATATAAACACATATAAGACAAATAAACATATAAACACATATAAGACAAATAAACACATAAACACATATAAGACAAATAAACATATAAACACATATAAGACAAATAAACACATAAACACATATAAGACAAATAAACACATAAACACATATAAGACAAATAAACATATAAACACATATAAGACAAATAAACACATAAACACATATAAGACAAATAAACACATAAACACATATAAGACAAATAAACATATAAACACATATAAGACAAATAAACATATAAACACATATAAGACAAATAAACACATATAAGACAAATAAACATATAAACACATATAAGACAAATAAACATATAAACACATATAAGACAAATAAACACATATAAGACAAATAAACATATAAACACATATAAGACAAATAAACACATAAACACATATAAGACAAATAAACATATAAACACATATAAGACAAATAAACATATAAACACATATAAGACAAATAAACACATAAACACATAAGACAAATAAACATATAAACACATATAAGACAAATAAACACATAAACACATATAAGACAAATAAACATATAAACACATATAAGACAAATAAACATATAAACACATATAAGACAAATAAACATATAAACACATATAAGACAAATAAACAAATAAACACATATAAGACAAATAAACACATAAACACATATAAGACAAATAAACAAATAAACACATATAAGACAAATAAACACATAAACACATATAAGACAAATAAACACATAAACACATATAAGACAAATAAACAAATAAACACATATAAGACAAATAAACACATAAACACATATAAGACAAATAAACACATATAAGACAAATAAACATATAAACACATATAAGACAAATAAACACATAAACACATATAAGACAAATAAACACATAAACACATATAAGACAAATAAACAAATAAACACATATAAGACAAATAAACACATAAACACATATAAGACAAATAAACACATATAAGACAAATAAACATATAAACACATATAAGACAAATAAACATATAAACACATATAAGACAAATAAACATATAAACACATATAAGACAAATAAACATATAAACACATATAAGACAAATAAACATATAAACACATATAAGACAAATAAACATATAAACACATATAAGACAAATAAACACATAAACACATATAAGACAAATAAACATATAAACACATATAAGACAAATAAACACATAAACACATATAAGACAAATAAACAAATAAACACATATAAGACAAATAAACACATAAACACATATAAGACAAATAAACACATAAACACATATAAGACAAATAAACACATAAACACATATAAGACAAATAAACACATATAAGACAAATAAACACATAAACACATATAAGACAAATAAACACATAAACACATATAAGACAAATAAACACATATAAGACAAATAAACATATAAACACATATAAGACAAATAAACATATAAACACATATAAGACAAATAAACATATAAACACATATAAGACAAATAAACATATAAACACATATAAGACAAATAAACATATAAACACATATAAGACAAATAAACATATAAACACATATAAGACAAATAAACATATAAACACATATAAGACAAATAAACACATAAACACATATAAGACAAATAAACACATAAACACATATAAGACAAATAAACACATAAACACATATAAGACAAATAAACACATAAACACATATAAGACAAATAAACACATAAACACATATAAGACAAATAAACATATAAACACATATAAGACAAATAAACATATACTGTAAACACATATAAGACAAATAAACATATAAACACATATAAGACAAATAAACACATATAAATATGGCTGGTTTGAATACATACCATCTGTCTCTCAACCCATATTTCAGGGGTTAATAATTAAGGCATGAAAATGGTATTTAGTACAGGAACAACCCAGCCAGAGGAATAAACCATTTAGTTCACCAAATCTCTCTCCAACACCCCCACTAACCTCCACTATGGATTATTCCCCTTCTAGGTAGAGGCCACTACAATGATCAGATCTGAAAAATGATGATTGATTCTAATAATATTCAGGAGAGTTTAAAAAAAAAAATTATACCCCCTTTTCTCCCCAATTTTCATGGTATCCAATCGCTAGTAATTACTATCTTGTCTCATCGCTACAACTCCCGTACGGGCTCGGGAGAGACGAAGGTCGAAAGCCATGCGTCCTCCGAAGCACAACCAAACCAAGCCGCACTGCTTCTTAACACAGCGCGCCTCCAACCCGGAAGCCAGCCGCACCAATGTGTTGGAGGAAACACCGTGCACTTGGCCCCCTCGGTTAGCGCGCACTGCGCCCAGCCCGCCACAGGAGTTGCTGGAGCGCGATGAGACAAGGATATCCCTACCGGCCAAACCCTCCCTAACCCGGACGACGCTAGGCCAATTGTGCGTCACCCCACGGACCTCCCGGTCGCGGCCGGCTGCGACAGAGCCTGGGCGCGAACCCAGAGACTCTGGTGGCGCAGCTAGCGCTGCGATGCAGTGCCCTAGACCACTGCGTCACCCGGGAGGCCTACAGGAGGGTTTTTAAAGTCAAATCCCCACCAATGTAAACATGGTGTTGGGTACTAAAGGCTTTCTAACACACTGTGGCTATTGCACAGTTAGGGTAAGGGCTATCGTTAGGGTTAAAGTTCAGGGGTTAGAGGTCAGGGTACCTGTGGAAATGTCTTTGTATACGAAAGCATCCCCAGGCTCCAAAATAGGGTCAGGGGTTAGAGGTCAGGGTACCTGTGGAAATGTCTTTGTATACGAAAGCATCCCCAGGCTCCAAAATAGGGTTAGGATTAGGGTCAGGGGTTAGAGGTCAGAGGTTACCTGTGGAAGTGTTTGTGTACAAAGGCGTCTCCGAGTTCCAGACTGGCCTTCTCCAGGGTCTTTACCGGGTCTTTAAACGGTGTCTCAGAGTTCAGGGCTCGGAAGGAGCTGAAGTTATGGGTACCCACCAGCAGGGCGGCAGCATCGCGCATCGCACCGACATCCAGGTCGCTGTCAGGAGGAAGAGAAGGCAGGGGGCATATGTTAAAGGGTAAAGGTTAAGGGTTATATGTATGTTAATTCCTGTAAAAATGGTGTCAAGACTTCCGCCGAAGTCGGATCCTCTCCTTGTTCGGGCTGCGTTCGACGTCACCGGCTTTCTAGCCATCGCCGTCCATTTTTCCTATATCCATTTTGTCTTGTCTTGTATCCATACACACCTGGTTTTCATTTCAATCTACTCGTATTTATGTTTCCCATCATGTTTTGTGAGTAATTGTTTCCTGTTATTATGGTGTTTTATGACGCGCTTTACTTTTATGACGTTCCGTGTTCCGAGCGCGTTTTATTGATGTAGTGCTCAGGTTTTTGGAACTAAAATAAAGTGCGCCTGTTTTACATCACTCTACTGTCCTGCACCTGACTTCGTCTCTAATACACCCCGTTGACAAATGTTGAATGCGTGGACTGTTCTTAACACCTGAGAGACAGGTAAGCTGCTCCCAAAAGAGTGATATGACTATCAAATCAAATCAACTGTGAGGGGTTCAAAAGGTAACAGGTCACATAGGAACTGGTATTGTACTAGGGGCTGACCCCATTTAGTCCACTGGTCAATTGTTTGGTCGATAGGCTGTTGGTCGACTGAGATGTCTTTAGTCGAAGCATATAGCAAAAAAACAAACAAATATGAAATAAAACTACTAGGTGTTGTCGTGCCCTCTTCACAACTGTCTTGGTGTGTTTGGACCATGTTTGTTTGTTGGTGATGTGGACGCCAAGGAACTTGAAGCTCTCAACCTGCTCCACTACAGCCTCGTCGATGAGAATTGGGGTGTGCTCTGTCCTCCTTTTCCTGTAGTCCACAATCATCTCCTTTGTCTTGATCATGTTGAGGGAGAGGTTGTTGTCCTGGCACCACACGGTCAGGTCTCTGACCTTCTCCCTATAGGCTGTCTCATCGTTGTCTGTGATCAGGCCTACCACTGTACTACAGGGAGTACAGGAGGGGACTGAGCACGCACCCCTGAGGGGCCCCAGTGTTGAGGATCAGCGTGGCGGATGTGTTGTTACGTACCCTCACCACCTGGGGGCGGACTGTCAGGAAGTCCAGGATCCAGTTGCAGAGGGAGGTGTTTAGTCCCAGGGTCCTTAGCATATTGATGAGCTTTGAGGGCACTATGGTGTTGAACGCTGAGCTGTAGTCAATGAATAGCATTCTCACATAGGTGTTCCTTTTGCCCGGGTGGGAAAGGGCAATGTGGAGTGCAATAAAGATTGCATCATCTGTGGATCTGTTTGTGCGGTATGCAAATTGAAGTGGGTCTAGGATTTCTGGGATAATGGTGTTGATGTGAGCCATGACCAGCCTTTCAAAGCATTTCATGGCAACAGATGTGAGTGCTACGGTTCAGTATTCATTTAGGCAGGTTACCTTAGTGTTCTTGGGCACAAGGACTATGGTGGTCTGCTTAAAACATGTTGGTATTACAGGGAGATGCTGAAAATGTCAGTGAAGACACTTGCCAGTTGGTCAGAGCATGCTCGGAGTGCACGTCCTGGTAATCCGTCTGGCCCAGCGGCCTTGTGAATGTTGACCCGTTTAAAGGACTTATTGACATCGGCTGCGGAGAGTATGATCACACAGTCGTCTGGAACAGCTGATGCTCTCATGCATGCCTCAGTGTTGCTTGCCTCAAAGCGAGCATAGAAGCTATTTAGCTCGTCTGGTAGGCTCGTGTCACTGGGCAATTCTCGGCTGTGCTTCCCTTTGTAGTCTGTAATGGTTTGCAAGCCCTGCCACATCCGACGAGCGTCAGAGCCGGTGTAGTACAATTCAATCTTAGTCCTGCTTTGCCTGTTTGATGGTTCGTCAGAGGGCAGAGCGGGATTTCTTATAAGCTTCCGTGTTAGAGTCCTGCTCCTTGAAAGCGGCAGCTCTACCCTTTAGCTCAGTGCGAATGTTGCCTGTAATCCATGGCTTCTGGTTGGGGTATGTACGTACGTACGTACGTACAGTCACTGTGGGGACAACGTCGTCGTTGCACTTATTGATAAAGCCAGTGACTGATGTACTCCTCAATGCCATCGGAAGTATAACCACCATGGAGCTCTAAGAGCGCATCCTGTCTTAATACCATAACTTACTTACACAGTGCCTTCGGAAAGTATTCAGACCCCTTTGACTTTTTCCACATTTTGTTAGGTTACAGCCTTATTCTAAAATGTATTAAATAGTTGTTTTTACCCATAGTGACAAAGTAAAATGTTTTGCTAATTAATACAAATAAAAAAAGTATTTCAGACCCTTTACTCAGTACTTTGTTGAAGCACCTTTGGCAGCGATTACAGCCTCAAGTCTTCTTGGGTATGATGCTACAAGCTTGGCACAAATGTATTTGCGGAGTTTCTCCCAATCTTTTCTGCAGATCCTCTCAAGCTCTGTCAAGTTGGATGGGGAGCATCACTGCACAGCTATTTTCAGGTCTCTCCAGAGAAATTAGATTGGGTTCAAGTCCGGGCTCTGGCTGGGCCACTCAAGGACATTCAGAGACTTGTCCCGAAGCCACTCCTGCATTGTCTTGGCTGTGTGCTTAGTGTCATTGTCCTGTTGGAAGGTGAACCTTCGCCCCCATCTGAGGTCCTGAGCACTCTGGAGCAGGTTTTCATCAAAGATGTCTCTGTACTTAGCTCCGTTCATCTTTCCTAAGGATCCTGACTAGTCTCCCAGTCCCTGCCACTGAAAACTGGCCACTCTACCATAAAGGCCTGATTGGTGGAGTGCTGCAGAGATGGTTATCCTTCTGGAAAGTTCTCCCATCAACAGAGGAACTCTGGAACTTTGTCAGAATGACCATCGGGTTCTTGGTCACCTCCCAGACCAAGGCCTTTCTCCCCCGATTAATCAGTTTGGCCCGGCTGCCACCTCTAGGAAGAGTCTTCTTCCATTTAAGAATGATGGAGGCCATCGTGTTCTTGGGGACCTTCAATGCAGCAGCAATGTTTTGGTACCCTTCCCCAGATCTGTGCCTCGACACAATTCTGTCTCGGAGCTCTTTGAACAATTCCTTTGACCTCATGGATTGGTTTTTGCTCTGACATGCATTGTCAATTGTTGGACCTTATATAGACAGGTGTGTGCCTTTCCAAATCATGTCCAATCATTTGAATGTACCACAGGTGGACTCCAATCAAGTTGTATAAACATCTCAAGGATGATCAATGGAAACAGGATGCACCGGAGCTCAATTTCAAGTCTCATATCAAAGGGTCTGAATACTTATGTAAAAAAGGAATTTCTGTTTTTTATTTATTTATGGGGTATTGTGATGTCATTATGGGGTATTGTGTGTACATTGATGAGGATTTTTTTTTATAAATGTAATCCATTTTAGAATAAGGCTGTAATATAACAAAATGTGGAAAAAGTCAAAGGGTCTGAATACTTAGAAATGCAATGTATTTCAATACTTATATAGGCTACTGTATCAATCAATCATTTATTTGGTCATGTCTTCACACAGCATTTATAATCATTTATGATTTGAAATCGAATCAAGCATTTTAGTTTAAAGATCAAATAAAAACGAGCTTTGAATAATTAGCTTAAACATGAAATAAACCGTTCCATTTCGGGAAATTGCATTCACGAATGAATGCGACTGTTTTAAGTCTTTGCTGTAATAAAGGCTTAGCAAAAACAAACTAAAATTGTTACAACAGACTCTCTGGTTCGCCTATAATTTATTTTGTGTTGATCCAAACAGTCAGAAAAATGATTTTGTCATCTATACAGCACCTGTTTGGCATGACATAATACACCCGTGGCGCTTGTTCCTTACCTTCTTCTTGATCTCCGGTATTTTCCACAACTAGTCACATTTATTCCACACATCTGACTTCCTCAGTAAACATTCCCCTGTTTCGAGTTATTTGTCAAGCCCTTTGCATCCATTTTGCCATTTTCCCGTGTGTTATAGTGTTCAGAGTTTGTTGGAACCAATTTTTTGATGTGATTATGCTATAGGTCAGGCCCTATTGTGCCCTCTTCGGGCGGGATTCGGTTTACTGGGGGAGGTCGGGTAATGTAATTATATGTGATTATGATTATGCTATAGGTCAGGCCCTATTGTGCCCTCTTCGGACGGGATTCGTTTTACTGGGGGAGGTCGGGTAATGTAATTATATGCACAAGCACAAAACACCACATCTCTCATTTTAGTCCCGTCCGAATCTGCTATGTCAGGAGAATAACAATTCCAGCCAAAATAACCTACTGGTATTTTTGGGGGGAGGGGGGGGGGGGGGAACTCAAAAGTCCTCTGGTAATATTAGTCCTGGGGGGGCGAATCGACATCCCTGTGTTTTGAGAGAAATGTCTTGAGTTTGACAGGTGTTGCTCGAGGTTTGAGCAAGAAAACAATAACAGATTTGAGAAATCGAACAAAGCGCTATGCATAAACTGTATATGAACGACCTACATGAAGCTCATCAACTTTCACAGTGAATGCTTTCGGTTTGTGTGTATATATATATATATATATATATATATATATATATATATATATATGAACTGAATATTGGCAAATGCATCAGTAGAAAATATTGAGCCTCTTTAATGCAACCCCTTGCTGTTAATAGATGGCAAAGCAGCAGCATACAACTGACCTAAACGTTTGTAAATGATAAGTTCACTTTCTCATCTGTAAAAGCCTTAAAAAATGCATCTCAAGTGCACTTGCACTGTTTAGCTGCCATCTGAAAGCTGGGGGGCATTTAGGACGTGCTGCGGATCACTAAAACACCCTGATGATCATGATGACACTTCCTCAATTCAAATATTATGGTGACAATATAGGAAATATGGTTCGGTATGGTTTAGAAACTTGGGAACCAAGTTATCAGCGTGTCACTATCACCTGGACATGTCTTCACGCCTAGAATAAACACCTGTCAATTTATTTAAAAAATATAATTATAATAATTACAGGGGGTGCAATTTGGGGAAAAAACTAATCCCGCCCGAATCGTCCTCTGGAATAACAGGCATTCTGGACTAATAATTACATCACCAACGTTCTCTAGTAATAATAGGTCTTTGATCACGTGCATACGATGCATACGTGTGTCACGTAAAGAGAGCATGGGTTGATGTAATAGGGAATGTTTTTCCAAGACAAATTAGGGATTTTCGGGTAACAGAACTTTTCAGTCAGAAAATGGCTGTAATTATGTTGCAGCTTCAGCAACACGGACAGCGAGATAAACACTTTGATGTTCTGTGGCGGCCGCTGCACCCGGGAGGAGAGAGACACACAACGGGTGTGGTCGCTACACCCGGGAGGAGAGAGAGACAACGGGTGTGGTCGCTACACCCGGGAGGAGAGAGAGACAACGGGTGTGGTCGCTACACCCGGGAGGAGAGAGAGACAACGGGTGTGGTCGCTACACCCGGGAGGAGAGACACACAACGGGTGTGGTCGCTACACCCGGGAGGAGAGAGACACACAACGGGTGTGGCCGCTGCACCCGGGAGGAGAGAGACACACAACGGGTGTGGTCCCTGCTCCCGGGAGGAGAGACACACAACGGGTGTGGTCGCTGCACCCGGGGGGAGAGAGAGACACAACGGGTGTGGTCCCTGCACCGGGAGGAGAGACACACAACGGGTGTGGTCGCTGCACCGGGAGGAGAGACACACAACGGGTGTGGTCGCTACACCCGGGAGGAGAGAGAGACACACAACGGGTGTGGTCCCTGCACCCGGGAGGAGAGAGAGACAACGGGTGTGGTCCCTGCACCCGGGGGGAGAGAGAGACACAACGGGTGTGGTCGCTGCACCCGGGGGGAGAGAGAGACACAACGGGTGTGGTCCCTGCACCCGGGAGGAGAGAGAGACAACGGGTGTGGTCCCTGCACCCGGGGGGAGAGAGAGACACAACGGGTGTGGTCGCTGCAGCCGGGAGGAGAGAGAGACAACGGGTGTGGTCGCTGCACCGGGAGGAGAGAGAAACACAACGGGTGTGGCCACTGCACCCGGGGGGAGAGAGAGACAACGGGTGTGGTCCCTGCACCCGGGAGGAGAGAGAGACAACGGGTGTGGTCGCTGCAGCCGGGAGGAGAGAGAGACAACGGGTGTGGTCGCTGCACCGGGAGGAGAGAGAAACACAACGGGTGTGGCCACTGCACCCGGGGGGAGAGAGAGACAACGGGTGTGGTCCCTGCACCCGGGGGGAGAGAGAGACACAACGGGTGTGGTCGCTGCAGCCGGGAGGAGAGACAACGGGTGTGGTCGCTGCACCGGGAGGAGAGAGAAACACAACGGGTGTGGCCACTGCACCCGGGGGGAGAGAGAGACAACGGGTGTGGTCCCTGCACCCGGGAGGAGAGAGAGACAACGGGTGTGGTCGCTGCACCCGGGGGGAGAGAGAGACACAACGGGTGTGGTCCCTGCACCCGGGGGGAGAGAGAGACACAACGGGTGTGGTCGCTGCAGCCGGGAGGAGAGAGAGACAACGGGTGTGGTAGCTGCACCGGGGGGAGAGAGAGACAACGGGTGTGGTCCCTGCACCCGGGAGGAGAGAGAGACAACGGGTGTGGTCGCTGCACCTGGGAGGAGAGAGAGACAACGGGTGTGGTCGCTGCACCCGGGGGGAGAGAGAAACACAACGGGTGTGGTCGCTGCACCCGGGGGGAGAGAGAAACACAACGGGTGTGGTCCCTGCACCCGGGAGGAGAGAGAGACAACGGGTGTGGTCCCTGCACCCGGGAGGAGAGAGAGACAACGGGTGTGGTCGCTGCACCCGGGAGGAGAGAGAGACAACGGGTGTGGTCGCTGCACCGGGAGGAGAGAGAGACACAACGGGTGTGGTCCCTGCACCCGGGAGGAGAGAGAGACACAACGGGTGTGGTCGCTGCACCCGGGAGGAGAGAGAGACAACGGGTGTGGTCGCTGCACCGGGAGGAGAGAGAGACAACGGGTGTGGTCCCTGCACCCGGGGGGAGAGAGAGACAACGGGTGTGGTCCCTGCACCCGGGGGGAGAGAGAGACACAACGGGTGTGGTCCCTGCACCCGGGAGGAGAGAGAGACAACGGGTGTGGTCGCTGCACCGGGAGGAGAGAGAGACACAACGGGTGTGGTCGCTGCACCCGGGAGGAGAGAGAGAGACAACGGGTGTGGTCCCTGCACCCGGGAGGAGAGAAAGACACAACGGGTGTGGTCGCTGCACCCGGGAGGAGAGAGAGACACAACGGGTGTGGTCCCTGCACCCGGGAGGAGAGAGAGAGACAACGGGTGTGGTCGCTGCACCTGGGAGGAGAGAGAGACAACGGGTGTGGTCCCTGCACCCGGGAGGAGAGAGAGACAACGGGTGTGGTCCCTGCACCCGGGAGGAGAGAGAGACACAACGGGTGTGGTCCCTGCACCCGGGAGGAGAGAGAGACACAACGGGTGTGGTCCCTGCACCCGGGAGGAGAGAGAGAGACAACGGGTGTGGTCGCTGCACCTGGGAGGAGAGAGAGACAACGGGTGTGGTCCCTGCACCCGGGAGGAGAGAGAGACAACGGGTGTGGTCCCTGCACCCGGGAGGAGAGAGAGAGACAACGGGTGTGGTCCCTGCACCCGGGAGGAGAGAGAGACAACGGGTGTGGTCGCTGCACCGGGAGGAGAGAGAGACACAACGGGTGTGGTCGCTGCACCCGGGAGGAGAGACACACAACGGGTGTGGCCACTGCACCCGGGAGGAGAGAGAGACACAACGGGTGTGGTCCCTGCACCCGGGGGGAGAGAGAGACAACGGGTGTGGTCGCTGCACCCGGGAGGAGAGAGAGACACAACGGGTGTGGTCGCTGCACCCGGGAGGAGAGAGAGAGACAACGGGTGTGGTCCCTGCACCCGGGAGGAGAGAGAGACACAACGGGTGTGGTCGCTGCACCCGGGAGGAGAGAGAGACACAACGGGTGTGGTCGCTGCACCCGGGAGGAGAGAGAGAGACAACGGGTGTGGTCGCTGCACCGGGAGGAGAGAGACACAACGGGTGTGGTCCCTGCACCCGGGAGGAGAGAGAGACACAACGGGTGTGGTCCCTGCACCCGGGAGGAGAGAGAGACAACGGGTGTGGTCGCTGCACCGGGAGGAGAGAGAGAGACAACGGGTGTGGTCGCTGCACCGGGAGGAGAGAGACACAACG
>NC_074682.1:57499491-57501919 GCF_029448725.1 Salvelinus fontinalis | reverse complement strand
AAGCCTCATAGAGAGAGAGAGACCTGTCTGTTATTCTGGAACTAAAGCCTCATAGAGAGAGAGAGAGAGAGAGAGAGAGAGAGAGAGAGACCTGTCTGTTATTCTGGAACTAAAGCCTCATAGAGAGAGAGAGACCTGTCTGTTATTCTGGAACTAAAGCCTCATAGAGAGAGAGAGACCTGTCTGTTATTCTGGAACTAAAGCCTCATAGAGAGAGAGAGAGAGAGAGAGAGAGAGAGAGAGAGAGAGAGACCTGTCTGTTATTCTGGAACTAAAGCCTCAGAGAGAGAGAGAGACCTGTCTGTTATTCTACAACTAAAGCCTCACAGAGAGAGAGAGACCTGTCTGTTATTCTACAACTAAAGCCTCATAGAGAGAGAGAGAGAGACCTGTCTGTTATTCTACAACTAAAGCCTCATAGAGAGAGAGAGAGACCTGTCTGTTATTCTACAACTAAAGCCTCATAGAGAGAGAGAGACCTGTCTGTTATTCTACAACTAAAGCCTCATAGAGAGAGAGAGACCTGTCTGTTATTCTACAACTAAAGCCTCATAGAGAGAGAGAGACCTGTCTGTTATTCTACAACTAAAGCCTCATAGAGAGAGAGAGAGAGAGAGAGAGAGAGAGAGAGACCTGTCTGTTATTCTGGAACTAAAGCCTCATAGAGAGAGAGAGACCTGTCTGTTATTCTGGAACTAAAGCCTCATAGAGAGAGAGAGAGAGACCTGTCTGTTATTCTGGAACTAAAGCCTCATAGAGAGAGAGAGAGACCTGTCTGTTATTCTGGAACTAAAGCCTCATAGAGAGAGAGAGAGACCTGTCTGTTATTCTACAACTAAAGCCTCATAGAGAGAGAGAGAGATACCTGTCTGTTATTCTGCAACTGAAGCCTCATAGAGAGAGAGAGAGAGAGAGAGAGAGAGACCTGTCTGTTATTCTACAACTAAAGCCTCATAGAGAGAGAGAGACCTGTCTGTTATTCTGGAACTAAAGCCTCATAGAGAGAGAGAGAGAGAGACCTGTCTGTTATTCTGGAACTAAAGCCTCATAGAGAGAGAGAGAGACCTGTCTGTTATTCTGGAACTAAAGCCTCATAGAGAGAGAGAGAGACCTGTCTGTTATTCTACAACTAAAGCCTCATAGAGAGAGAGAGAGATACCTGTCTGTTATTCTGCAACTGAAGCCTCATAGAGAGAGAGAGAGAGGGAGAGAGAGAGAGAGAGAGAGAGAGAGAGACAGAGAGAGAGAGAGAGAGAGAGAGAGAGAGAGAGAGAGAGAGAGAGAGAGAGAGAGAGAGAGAGAGAGACCTGTCTGTTATTCTGCAACTAAAGCCTCATAGAGAGAGAGAGAGACCTGTCTGTTATTCTACAACTAAAGCCTCATAGAGAGAGAGAGAGAGAGAGAGAGACCTGTCTGTTATTCTACAACTAAAGCCTCATAGAGAGAGAGAGACCTGTCTGTTATTCTACAACTAAAGCCTCATAGAGAGAGAGAGAGACCTGTCTGTTATTCTACAACTAAAGCCTCATAGAGAGAGAGAGACCTGTCTGTTATTCTACAACTAAAGCCTCATAGAGAGAGAGAGAGAGAGAGAGAGAGAGAGAGAGAGAGAGAGAGAGAGAGAGACCTGTCTGTTATTCTGCAACTAAAGCCTCATAGAGAGAGAGAGACCTGTCTGTTATTCTGCAACTAAAGCCTCATAGAGAGAGAGAGAGAGACCTGTCTGTTATTCTACAACTAAAGCCTCAGAGAGAGAGAGAGAGAGACCTGTCTGTTATTCTGGAACTAAAGCCTCACAGAGAGAGAGAGACCTGTCTGTTATTCTGGAACTAAAGCCTCATAGAGAGAGAGAGACCTGTCTGTTATTCTACAACTAAAGCCTCATAGAGAGAGAGAGAGACCTGTCTGTTATTCTGGAACTAAAGCCTCATAGAGAGAGAGAGACCTGTCTGTTATTCTGGAACTAAAGCCTCATAGAGAGAGAGAGAGACCTGTCTGTTATTCTACAACTAAAGCCTCATAGAGAGAGAGAGACCTGTCTGTTATTCTGCAACTAAAGCCTCATAGAGAGAGAGAGAGAGACCTGTCTGTTATTCTGGAACTAAAGCCTCATAGAGAGAGAGAGACCTGTCTGTTATTCTACAACTAAAGCCTCATAGAGAGAGAGAGAGACCTGTCTGTTATTCTGCAACTAAAGTCTCATAGAGAGAGAGAGACCTGTCTGTTATTCTACAACTAAAGCCTCATAGAGAGAGAGAGAGAGAGAGAGAGAGAGAGAGAGAGAGAGAGAGAGAGAGAGAGAGAGAGAGAGAGAGACCTGTCTGTTATTCTACAACTAAAGCCTCATAGAGAGAGAGAGACCTGTCTGTTATTCTACAACTAAAGCCTCATAGAGAGAGAGAGAGACCTGTCTGTTATTCTACAACTA
>NC_074682.1:57484491-57496991 GCF_029448725.1 Salvelinus fontinalis | reverse complement strand
AGACAGGATGTCTAGAGGAATGTTCAGCAGACTAAAGACAGGATGTCTAGAGGAATGTTCAGCAGACTAAAGACAGGATGTCTAGAGGAATGTTCAGTAGACTAAATACAGGATGTCTAGAGGAATGTTCAGACAGGATGTCTAGAGGAATGTTCAGCAGACTAAAGACAGGATGTCCTAGAGGAATGTTCAGCAGACTAAAGACAGGATGTCCTAGAGGAGTGTTCAGACAGGATGTCTAGAGGAATGTTCAGCAGACTAAAGACAGGATGTCTAGAGGAATGTTCAGTAGACTAAATACAGGATGTCTAGAGGAATGTTCAGCAGACTAAAGACAGGATGTCCTAGAGGAATGTTCAGACAGGATGTCTAGAGGAATGTTCAGCAGACTAAAGACAGGATGTCCTAGAGGAATGTTCAGACAGGATGTCTAGAGGAATGTTCAGACAGGATGTCTAGAGGAATGTTCAGCAGACTAAAGACAGGATGTCCTAGAGGAATGTTCAGCAGACTAAATACAGGATGTCTAGAGGAATGTTCAGCAGACTAAAGACAGGATGTCTAGAGGAATGTTCAGCAGACTAAAGACAGGATGTCTAGAGGAATGTTCAGCAGACTAAAGACAGGATGTCCTAGAGGAATGTTCAGCAGACTAAAGACAGGATGTCTAGAGGAAGGTTCAGACAGGATGTCTAGAGGAATGTTCAGCAGCAGACTAACTCACCACAAGGCCTCAGTCATTCCAGGATCCTACACATTTGAGTACACACACACACACACACACACACACACACACACACACACACACACACACACACACACACACACACACACACACACACACCGGACAACAGATCCTCACTGGTATGCAGAGGACAGCAGTAAATGTTTAGAGTCTGTCTAACTGTATCCCTGTCTCCCTGTCTGTTTTCAGGTCTGTCTGTCTGTCTGTCTGTCTGTCTGTCCAAGTGTGTGAAGAGGTCACCGGGTGTGTGTCTGAAAAAATCACATGTATATACAGTAACACACTTGTACATATGTGAAATAGGACATGTGTGAAATAGGACATATGTCAAATAGGACAGGTTTGAATAGGACAGATGTAAAATAGGACAGATAGGAAATAGGACATGTATAAAATAGGACATGTGTGAAATAGGACATGTGTAAAATAGGACAGATGTAAAATAGGACAGATGTAAAATAGGACAGATATGAAATAGGACATGTGTAAAATAGGACAGATGTAAAATAGGACAGATGTGAAATAGGACAGATATGAAATAGGACAGATATGAAATAGGACATGTGTAAAATAGGACAGATGTAAAAATAGGACAGATGTGAAATAGGACAGATATTAAATAGGACAGATGTGAAATAGGACAGATGTAAAATAGGACAGATGTGAAATAGGACAGATATGAAATAGGACATGTGTAAAATAGGACAGATGTAAAATAGGACAGATGTAAAATAGGACAGATATGAAATAGGACAGATATGAAATAGGACATGTGTAAAATAGGACAGATGTAATATAGGACAGATGTGAAATAGGACAGATATGAAATAGGACATATATGAAATAGGACATGTGTAAAATAGGACAGATATGAAATAGGACAGATGTGAAACAGGACAGATGTGAAATAGGACAGATATTAAATAGGACAGATATGAAATAGGACAGATGTAAAATAGGACAGATGTGAAATAGGACAGATGTGAAATAGGACATGTGTAAAATAGGACAGGTGTGAAATAGGACAGATGTGAAATAGGACAGATATGAAATAGGACAGATATGAAATAGGACATGTGTAAAATAGGACAGAAGTAAAATAGGACAGATGTGAAATAGGACAGATATGAAATAGGACAGATATGAAATAGGACATGTGTAATATAGGACAGATGTGAAATAGGACAGATGTGAAATAGGACAGATATGAAATAGGACAGATATGAAATAGGACATGTGTAAAATAGGACAGATATGAAATAGGACAGATGTGAAATAGGACAGATGTAAAATAGGACAGATGTGAAATAGGACAGATATGAAATAGGACAGATGTAAAATAGGACAGTTTTAGTGAGTTGATGCCCTCTGTAGCAGCCGTACACACACACACACACACACACACACACACACACACACACACACACACACACACACACACACACACACACACACACACACACACACACACACACACACACACACACACAACACCCTCTGGAGCAGCTCTGCTTACAGTAGATTACCTGCTGGTCACTCCCTCCCGCCCGTTCACTATGGGATGGATGTCTCCACAGTTACAGGAGGATGTTGCTTTATTAACCTGCCAACTGTGTTGTGAAACTGAATGGACTGAGAGAGATGTGATGTTAAAGGGCAAACGTACAGTCACAGAAATCCTAGCAATCTAGACCGAAGCTAAGCGTTAAAATGTGTTGTAAGAGATGGTTTGGTTCTCGTCTAGGTCTTCTTGGTTAGCATGTCTGACTAGGGTGATAATAGCTAACACGTGAATAGTGAGAGACATTGGTTGGTTGGTAGCATGTTGTATAGTTGATTAGGTGAGTTGTAATTTCAAATGCAATTTATTTAAAAAAAAAGTTTTGTCTCCAGTGACAAATTCAAAAGTCATGAGCAATCTGACACACCGCTTTTCATGCAGTGTGTGTGTTCAGTATGCTGAGTCTCTCTCTCTCTCTCTCTCTCTCTCTCTCTCTCTCTCTCTCTCTCTCTCTCTCTCTCTCTCACATCTGGCAGCTGGTTTATATTTGGACCAGATTCACACTCTCTCTCTCTCTCTCTCTCTCTCTCTCTCTCTCTCTCTCTCCCCCCCTCTCTCTCTCACACACTCTCCCTCTCTTTCTCTCTCTCTTCCCTCTCTCTCTCTCTCTCTCTGTTCCCTCTTTCCTCCCACCTTCCTGTGCTTTTGCTGTCATCTCAGGGGTGAGTGATGA
Source organism: Salvelinus fontinalis (assembly GCF_029448725.1). NCBI lineage: Eukaryota > Metazoa > Chordata > Actinopteri > Salmoniformes > Salmonidae > Salvelinus > Salvelinus fontinalis. The sequence goes on along the minus strand of NC_074682.1, from coordinate 57,494,012 downwards.
TGTCACAAGCAGGAAGTGCGTATGCAAATGATAACGTCTTCCAGCATAACACACACGCGCACGGGCACACGCGCACGCGCACATGCGCACGGGCACACGCACACGCACACCCACATCCAGCCATCCTCCTCGAGCTTGCCAATGCTAGCCCCGACTTGAAAGATTCTAATAGATTATTGGGCAGGGAAACTGTTATATATGGCTGCCAATAGCTGGCAACACGGAAGGTGAATCATAAATCCACTTCTCCTTAACTTTCCCCTTAAACTGTAAATGCTTGAGATTAAATGCGGTCTTTGGCGGATGACCAAACAAATCAAATCAAATCAAATGGTGTTGGTCGCGTACACAGATTTGCAGATGTTATACCAGGTGCAGTGAAATGTTTGTGTTTCTACACTGAACAAAAATGTAAACGCAACGTGTAAAGTGTTGGTCTCATGTTTCATGAACTGAAATAAAACCATCCCAGAAATGTTCCATACGCACAAAAAGCTTATTTCTCTCAAATTTTGGCGCACAAATGTGTTTACATCTCTGTTAGTGAGTATTTATCTTTTGCCAAGATAATCCATCCATCTGCCAGGTGTGGCATATCAAGAAGCTGGATAAACAGCATGTTCATTACACAGGTGCACCTTGTGCTGGGGACAATTGAAGGCCACTCTAAAATGTGCAATTTTGTCACACAACACATGTTTTGAGGGAGCGTACAATTGGAATGCTGACTGCAGGAATGTCCATCAGAGCTGTTGTGTTAATTTCTCTACCATTAGCCACCTTCAATGTTGTTTTAGAGAATTTGGCAGTAGGTCCAACCAGCCTCACAACCGCAGACCACGTGGCGAAAGGTCAATCAGATTTGTGAACATGGTCCCTAGCTGTGTGTTGCCGCTTTCCATGTCTGTTGTCTGTAACTTGTGAGGTGTGGAAACACTTTGTTGCTTTTATGAATTTTGTCTTGCTGCTTTTTGTTCTATGTTGCTCTGTCTGTATGCTACGTCTTGCTTGTCCTATGTTGCTATTGTCTATATTGTAATTGTTTTTAATAACCTGTCCAGGGACTGCGGTTGAAAATTAGCCGGCTGGCTAAAACCGGCACTTTTACTGAAACGTTGATTAATGTGCACTGTCCCTGTAAAAATAAAAATAAACTTAAACTTAAACTATCCACGCCAGCCCAGGACCTCCACATCCATCTTCTTCAGCTGCGGGATTGTCTGCATCCAGCCACCCAGACAGCTGATGAAACTGTGGGTTTGCACAACCGAAGAATTTCTGCACAAACTGTCAGAAACCGTCTCAGGGAAGCTCATCTGTGTGCTCGTCGTCCTCACCAGGGTCTTGACTTGACTGCAGTTTGGCGTCGTAACCAACTTCAGTGGGCAAAAGCTCACCATCGATGCCCACCCGCATGCTGGAGAAAAGTGCTCTTCGCGGATGAATCCCGGTTTCAACTGTACCAGGCAGATGGCAGAAACCGTGTATGGTGTCATGTGGGTGAGCGGTTTGTTGATGTCAATATTGTGAACATAGTGCCCCATGGTGGCGGTGAGGTTATGGTATGGGAAGGCATAAGCTACGCACAACATACACAATTGCAATTTATCGATGGCAATTTGAATGCAGAGAGATACCGTGACGAAATCCTGAGGCCCAATGTCGTGCCATTCATCTTCCGCCATCACCTCATGTTTTAGCATGATGATGCACCACCTCATGTCGCAAGGATCTGTACACAATTCCTGGAAGCTGAAGATGTCCCAGTTCTTCCATGGCCTGCGTTCTCACCAGACATCTCTTTGAGCATGTTTGTGATGCTCTGGATCAACGTGTACGACAGCGTGTTCCAGTTCCCGCCAATATCCAGCAACTTCGCACAGCCATTGAAGAGGAGTGGGACAACATTCCACAGACCATCATCAACAGCCTGATCAACTCTATGCGAAGGATATGTGTCACGCTGTGTGATGCAAATTGTGGTCAATACTGACTGTGTCACGTGTGCTTCCTTTCAGGCCTCTAGGTCACCAGGCTGCTCGTTATGGCGCACACCTGTCACCATCGTTACGCGCATAATGACACTCACCTGGACTCCATCACCTCCTTGATTACCTGCCCTTTATATGCCTCCCTTTGGTTTCTTCCCCAGTCGTCATTGTTGCTGTTTCGTCGGTGCGCTGTTTGTGTTTCTAGTTTTGTTAATTTATTAATTAAATGTATTCACTCCCTGAACTTGCTTCCTGACTCTCAGCGTACATCGTTACAGAATGACGACAACAAAGGGAAGCATCAGGGAGTGTTTTTTGTTGTTGTTATTTTTGTGTTGGAGGTGATGTCGGGTCCGGGTGTTGGAGCCGGATCTACCTTGGAGGCCTAAGCGGGTTTGACAGACTCCCAGGCCTCAGCTGGGTGAACAGGTTCTCGTGCCTCGACCAAGTCACTCAGGGAGGTCTCAGCCGGCTCATCAGGCTCTCACTCCTCAGCCGGTTCATCAGGTTTCTGCGCCTCAGCGGAGGCGACCGGTCCCCTCCGGATCCCCGGGATCGTCCCTTTGGTTGGCGTCCTGCGGCTGGAGCCGAACGCGCCGGGGAGGGGGTACCGTCACGTATGCTCTCTCTCCGGCGCTCCAGGTCGTCATGCTCCCGCACCTCAGCTGGATCAACAGGTTCCTGCACCTTAGCAGAGGTGACCGGTCCGCTCCTGATCCCCAGGATCGTCATCTTGGTCCGCGTCCTGCGGCTGGAGCCGCGCGTCGGGGAGGGGGTACTGTCACGTGTGCTCCCTCTCCGGCCTCTAGGTCACCAGGCTGCTCGTTAGGGCGCACACCTGCCACCATCCTTACGCGCATACTGACACTCACCTGGTCTCCATCACCTCCTTGATTACCTGCCCTTTATCTGTCACTCCCTTTGGGTTCTTCCCCAGTCGTCATTGTTCCTGTTTCATTTCGGTGTGCTGTTTGTATTTCTTGTTGTGTTAGTTAATACATTAAATGTATTCACTCCCTGAACTTGTTTCCCGACTCTCATCGTACGTCGTCACAGAGTGGTTGTCTGATCCACGGCCCTATTTTTTGGTTTGTTTGTTAAAGGTATCTGTGACCAACAAATGAAAATCTGTATTCCCAGTCATGTGAAATCCATAGATTAAGGCCTAATGTATGTATTTCAATTGACTGATTTCTGTATATGAATTGTAACTCAGTAAAATCTTTGAAATTGTTGCATGTTGCGTTTATTTTTGTTCTGTGTAGTTTCAACAGTGCAGTAATATCTAGCAATACACACATCATCCAAAACGTTAAAACAAGGAAATTAAGAAATATTAGAAACATTATGAGCAAATAATTGTAAGAAATAAGATTGCAACGTTGTCTAGGAGATAGACACAGAGAGCCATCTTGTTATCCAGGGGCCATCTTGTTATCCAGGCGCCATCTTGTTATCCAGGCGCCATCTTGTTATCCAGGAGCCATCTTGTTATCCAGGAGCCATCTTGTTATCCAGGCGCCATCTTGTTATCCAGGAGCCATCTTGTTATCCAGGCGTCATCTTGTTATCCAGGCGCCATCTTGTTACCCAGGCGCCATCTTATTATCCGGGCGCCATCTTGTTATCCGGGCGCCATCTTGTTATCCGGGCGTCATCTTGTTACCCAGGCGCCGTCTTGTTATCCAGGCGCCATCTTGTTATCCAGGCGCCATCTTATTATCCAGGGTTCATCTTGTTACCCAGGCGCCATCTTGTTATCCAGGGTTCATCTTGTTACCCAGGCGCCATCTTATTATCCAGGGTTCATCTTGTTACCCAGGCGCCATCTTGTTATCCAGGCGCCATCTTGTTATCCAGGGTTCATCTTGTTATCCAGGCGTCATCTTGTTATCCAGGCGCCATCTTGTTACCCAGGCGCCATCTTATTATCCAGGCGCCATCTTGTTATCCAGGCGCCATCTTGTTATCCAGGCGCCATCTTGTTATCCAGGCTCTGTCTTTAAAATTCTTATTGTTAACTGAGTAAAAGAGGTGGAGACAGAGAGAGAGAGAGAGACTCTTATTCAGGAGCTCGTTGCCTTCTGCCAAAGTGAAAATCAACTCTTTGTTTATTGTTAAAAGACTTTGACTTACTGACAGTTCCTTCATGTGGTACGACACAGAATCATAATAGCTGTTTCGTGGTTGATCTCCAATGGTAGTCTTTCCTGACAGAACTAACACGTGGCATTTGGTTCTGGATGCTTCAATAAAACACACTGTGCTGATGGGAAGAAAGTAGCGGGTGACCATACTCTCTAGGGTGTCCAATCAAAAACCACATGTTTTGACCATTGGGTAAAAAAAAAATGTTACTTGTGTGTCTAAGAAAACCAATGTTCCAAAACTCACTTCTCTATCATAAGCCGTTCAAAAGTTATTGGAGTTTTTACCATTGTAGGATGGTCAGAGTGACTAAATCAATGGAGGTCAAAGGTAAAAGTGGTCAAGAATGTGGAACATCAGTCAGGCTGGATTCTGTGAGAGAGTGAAGGCTACTGGTGTCAATGGTGTGCGTACTGGGAGCGCAGTCAGGTGCAGGAGAGCAGAGAGTTGTGAACAGGCGCTGTCACGCCCTGACCGTAGAGAGCTGTTTATGTCTCTATTTTGGTTTGGTCAGGGTGTGATTTGGGTGGGCATTCTATGTTCATTTTCTATGTTTTGTATTTTTTTGTGTTTGGGCGGGTGTGGTTCTCAATCAGGGGCAGCTGTCTATCGTTGTCTCTGATTGAGAACCATACTTAGGTAACCTTTTCCCACCTGGTTTTTGTGGGTAGTTATTTTCTGTTTAGTGTTTTGCACGTTACAGGACTGTTTCGGTTTAATTTATTCTCTTGTTATTTTGTTTAGTGTTCAGTGTAAATAAAAAAAAACATGAAACACACTGCGCTTTGGTCCGACTACTCTTCTTCAGACGACGAAAACCGTTACAGGCGCACACTTTATTGAGTTAGGAGAAACCAACAGACGGACGCCACTGCGTCCAAACCTCCAGCCAATAGGCAAAAGTGCAAAACGCGCAAAAAGTCCCGATAATTATGTTCAAACAAATAAACATACCTCATGACAAAACACGGAATAAACGAACACCAGTCTAGCGCGTCAAAATATGACACATAAACACAAAACAATTTCACACAAAGACATGAGGGGGGAACAGAGGAATAAATACATGTAGTGTGATTGGGGAATGAAAACCAGGTGTGCAGAGAACAAGACAAAACAAATGGATAAAGGAAAAATGGAGCGGCGATGGCTAGAAAGCTGTCGACCGCCGAACGCCGCCCAAACAAGGAGAGGAGCCGACTTCGGAGGAAGTCGTGACAACTGGTTACTTTCCAGTTCAACTCATCATCATTCTTCTCAAATCCAGATTAAACAATATAGATGTAAGATGGATATATCGATTTTGAGACATTACTTAGTATTTTCATATTTTCATAAAATTCCTGTTATTTTTTTATTTACTTCTAAACAAAACAAGCGTATCTCTGTGAAATGTCAACGGAGCGCTGAGTGAATATGAAGCTTTTTATATTCAAAGCCTTTTCAAAATATTTAATTCAGCTCGTGTCATATGCTAATTTAGCTTTTCGCGACCTGTGAAAACAACTTTTTGAGATTTGTGGCTCCAACCGCCGCCGTGTCTTTGTGAGACGCAGATTAGGTGAACGGATGATCTCCGCATGTGTGGTTCCCACCGTGAAGTATGGAGGAGGAGGTGTGATGGTGTGGTGGTGCTTTGCTGGTGACACTGTCAGTGATTGATTTATTTAGAATTCAAGTCACACTTCACCAGTATGGCTACCACAGCATTCTGCAGTGATACGCCATCCCATCTGGATTGCGCTTAGTGGTACTATCATTTGTTTTTCAACAGGTCAATGACCCAACACGCCTCCAGGCTGTGTAAGGGCTATTTGACCAAGAAGGAGAGTGATGGAGTGCTGCATCAGATGACCTGGCCTCCACAATCATCCGACCTCAACCCAATTGAGATGATTTTGGATAAGTTGGACCGCAGAGAAGGAAAAGCAGCCAACAAGTGCTCAGCATATGTGGGAACTCCTTCAAGACTGTTGTAAAAGCATTCCAGGTGAAGCTGGTTGAGAGAATGCCAAGAGTGTGGAAAGCTGTCATCAAGGGTGGCTTTGATTTGTTTACCACTTTTGTGGTTACTACATGATTCCATATGTGTTATTTCATAGTTTTGATGTCTTCACTATTATTCTACAATGTAGAAAATAGTAATAATATAGACAAACTGTTGAATGAGTAGGTGTGTCCAAATTTTTGGACTGGTACTTTATGTGTGTGATTATTAGAGATGCGCTGAGGAGATGACCTAGAGGATTATTGGTAGTTTATTATGGTGATCAGTGCATTATAATCCGTTCTCAGATGCACTTGTAACAGTTTAACTTTACGTCCGTCCCCTCGCCCATACCCGGGCGCGAACCAGGGACCCTCTGCACACATCAACAACAGTCACCCACGAAGCATCGTTACCCATCGCTCCACAAAAGTCGCGGCCCTTGCAGAGCAAGGGGAACCACTACTTCAAGGTCTCAGAGCAAGTGACGTCGCCGATTGAAAGGCTATTAGCGCGCACCACCGCTAACTAACTAGCCATTTCACATCCATTACACACCGTACATCAGGACGACCAGACGAACCGTTCTGAAACAACAAGACCAAGCCTGAGTCCATGTCTTCTGTACACCTGTCTGTCCTGCATCAACCCCAATTCCGTATCAAACCACTCTCACGCCACTGAGATACTCTTTCTGCCAGTTATTGACACTCGGGGGGAGCTTTTGGCGAAAGATAGCCCCCACTGCCCTCGTTTCTGGCCCAAATGGACCGCTCCTGGATGGCTGTGAGTGTGTTAATCAGTTGCCATTTACTGGTTTGCACGGTCCACACTGTGTTCGTTAGGGGGGGATATTGCCAGGCTTATCCTCTCACGTCCAGCTAGGCCTGCCAAGGATAATAGGAGACAAAGCATTCATTCTGTTTCTTAATCTGCAATTCATTCTCTCTCTCTCCCTCTGGCCTTCTCTCTCTCCCTCTGGTCTTCTCTCTCTCTCCCTCTGGTCTTCTCTCTCTCTCCCTCTGGTCTTCTCTCTCTCTCCCTCTGGTCTTCTCTCTCTCTCCCTCTGGCCTTCTCCCTCACTGTCTTGCCTTCTCTCTCTCCCTCTGGTCTTCTCTCTCTCTCCCTCTGGTCTTCTCTCTCTCCCTCTGGCCTTCTCCCTCACTGTCTTGCCTTCTCTCTCTCTCCCTCTGGCCTTCTCTCTCTCTGCCTCTGGCCTTCTCTATCTCTCCCTCTGGCCTTCTCTCTCCCTCTGGCCTTCTCTCTCTCTCTGGCCTTCTCTCTACTGTCTGGCCTCTCTCTTGCTCTCTGGCGGAGAGGAGTCTAGCATGTTGATATTTTCAGTAGGAGGAGCCTAGCATGTTGATATTTTCAGTAGGAGGAGCCTAGCATGTTGATATTTTCACAGTATGTAGTTTAAAACGCCCCCTTTAAAAAAAAAATGTTGCCTAAAATGACATACCCAAATCTAACTGCCTGTAGCTCAGGGCCTGAAGCAAGGATATGCATATTCTTGGTACCATTTGAAAGGAAACACTTTGAAGTTTGTGGAAATGTGAAGGGAATGTAGGAGAATATAACACAATAGATCTGGTAAAATATATTACAAAGAAAAAAGCAACCGTTCTTTTGTATTTTTTTGTACCTTCATCTTTGAAATGCAAGAGAAAGGCCATAATGTATTATTTCAGCCCAGGCGCAATTTAGATTTTGGCCACTAGATGGCAGCAGTGTATGTGCAAAGTTTTAGACTGATCCAATGAACTATTGCATTTCTGTTTAAAATGTTGTATCAAGGTTGCCCAAATGTGCCTAATTTGTTTATTAATAACTTTTCATGTTCAAAATTGTGCACTGTCCTCAAACAATAGCTTGGTATTATTTCACTGTAATAGCTACTGTAAATTGGACAGTGCCGTTAGATTAACAAGAATGTAATCTTTCTGTTCAGAGCTGAGACAAAACATACTCTCTGTGTCAGTCTCAGACATTCTTTAGGAGTTGAGTAATGCTGTATGTGGTATCAGTAAAGAAAGTAGCTCCTTGTACCCAGCTAGCCAGGCAGCATAACAGGGAACTCTGAAACTTGCTGCAGGAGATACAGCATAATGCAGGAGTGATGGCACAATCTTACACTGACATTCAACTATATGAGCAGCACAACCAAAGATATTGTAGGAGTGAGGAGGAGAGAGATGGGAAATCCTCTCAACAACATCTCACTTCTACACTCAAGTTTGTTTTTTGTTGGTTGCTGGTTCAAATCCCAACTGTCACGCCTTTTACTCCTCTTAAAAGGTCTTAGCCTGCTGGACAAATAAACATTGTATATTGGTGATCGATCTGCTCTATTTTCCCTAGTCACATCCAGAGTGGCGTAAAGACAGAGGGACAAGGGAGAGGGAAGGGCTGAGATGTCCTAGAGGACAACATACTCTTTCAGTTAGAGGTAATGTCCCTGCTCAGTCACAGACAGACAGGAAAAAAAGCAGGCTTTGTGATGATCTGTGACGATTTAGTAATTGGTTTAACAAAGTTAGAATATTGGTTTAACAGAATTAGAATATTGGTTTAAAATAATTTGAATATTGGTTTAACAGAATTAGAATATTGGTTTAACAGAGTTAGAATATTGGTTTAACAAAGTTAGAATATTGGTTTAACAGAATTAGAATATTCGTTCAACAGAATTAGAATATTGGTTTAAAATAATTTTAATATTGGTTTAACAGAATTAGAATAATGGTTTAACAGAGTTAGAATATTGGTTTAACAAAGTTAGAATATTGGTTTAACAGAATTAGAATATTCGTTTAACAGAATTAGAATATTGGTTTAACAGAGTTAGAATATTGGTTTAACAAAGTTAGAATATTGGTTTAACAGAATAAGAATATTGGTTCAACATAATTAGAATATTGGTTTAACAGAATTAGAATATTGGTTTAACAGAATTAGAATATTGGTTTAAAATACAGTACAGCTCATCACTGCTGATGACAGAGTCATGCTCTGAGAACATTCCGTTTCTGTTGTAGGATTTTGGGAATACGCCTGTTGTTCAGTTCCCATTTGGAACTATATGAGTTATGATGTTTCCAGAGGGACTTTTTACACATGTACTCTGTGTCAAGTAGACAGATTCAATACAATACTGTGGAGCATACACTGTCAGCTTTGTCGTCTCTGACAAGGCCATTCAACTACGGTGCTCTATCAAGACTAAAGTCTTTGGTCAGCCTCAGAGTCTTTGGTCAGCCTCAGAGTCTTTGGTCAGCATCAGAGTCTTTGGTCAGCCTCAGCGTCTTTGGTCAGCCTCAGAGTCTTTGGTCAGCCTCAGAGTCTTTGGTCAGCCTCAGAGTCTTTGGTCAGCCTCAGAGTCTTTGGTCAGCCTC
>NC_074682.1:57474491-57479491 GCF_029448725.1 Salvelinus fontinalis | reverse complement strand
TCCCTATACCCCAATGAAACCCTATTCCCTATATACCAGATGGCACCACACCCTATTCCCTATACCCCAATGGAACCCTATTCCCTATATCCCAGATGGCACCACACCCTATTCCCTATATCCCAATGGCACCCTATTCCCTATATCCCAGATGGCACCACACCCTATTCCCTATATCCCAGATGGCACCCTATTCCCTATATCCCAGATGGCACCCTATTCCCTATATCTCAAATGGCACCCTATTCCCTATATCCCAGATGGCACCCTATTCCCTATATCCCAGATGGCACCCTATTCCCTATATCCCAAATGGCACTCTATTCCCTATATCCAAATGGCACCCTATTCCCTATATCCCAAATGGCACCCTATTCCCTATGCGGTTCTGTCCCAAACCAGTACACGATGCAGTTAACTCAGGTACCATTTCAGATGAGAGGAAAAGATTACATAGAGACCTGGCTGCATGTTCGTTCACACTTCCTTCACAACAGAATGAGAGAAACCAGCTGGCATATACATATCAGTATTCTAATGGGTCCCCTCAAAAAACTGATGTTTCCTGTGTTGGTAATTGGTTTGTTTTACTGTCAGATTTAGGAGAGCTTTGTGGACAGTAAGGGGTTGTGTGGCTCATTAGGATTTAGCTATAGGGTTTTGGTGTGTGTGTGTGTGTGTGTGTGTGTGTGTGTGTGTGTGTGTGTGTGTGTGTGTGTGTGTGTGTGTGTGTGTGTGTGTGTGTGTGCAGGTGTGTGTGTGTGCAGGTGTGTGTGTGTGTGTGTGTGTGTGTGTGTGTGTGTGTGTGTGTGTGTGTGTGTGTGTGTGTGTGTGTGTGTGTGTGTGTGTGTGTGTGTGTGTGTGTGTGTGTGTGTGTGTGTGCAGGTGTGGTAGAAATATTTAGATTGTGCCTACAGCATGTGATATAATCAGTGTAGTTATGGTCATGACACGTGGGATAAACATACTATTGTGGTAATGCATTAGTCTGTTACACAGTCACAGTTTACAGTGTGGCTGGGTCTTTAGTTTACAGTGTGACTGGGTCTTTAGTTTACAGTGTGACTGGGTCTTTAGTTTACAGTGTGACTGGGTCTTTAGTTTACAGTGTGACTGGGTCTTTAGTTTACAGTGCGACTGGGTCTTTAGTTTACAGTGTGACTGGGTCTTTAGTTTACAGTGTGACTGGGTCTTTAGTTTACAGTGTGACTGGGTCTTTAGTTTACAGTGCGACTGGGTCTTTAGTTTACAGTGCGACTGGGTCTTTAGTTTACAGTGTGACTGGGTCTTTAGTTTACAGTGCGACTGGGTCTTTAGTTTACAGTGTGACTGGGTCTTTAGTTTACAGTGTGACTGGGTCTTTAGTTTACAGTGTGACTGGGTCTTTAGTTTACAGTGTGACTGGGTCTTTAGTTTACAGTGTGACTGGGTCTTTAGTTTACAGTGTGACTGGGTCTTTAGTTTACAGTGTGACTGGGTCTTTAGTTTACAGTGTGACTGGGTCTTTAGTTTACAGTGCGACTGGGTCTTTAGTTTACAGTGCGACTGTGTCTTTAGTTTACAGTGTGACTGTGTCTTTAGTTTACAGTGTGACTGTGTCTTTAGTTTACAGTGCGACTGGGTCTTTAGTTTACAGTGTGACTGTGTCTTTAGTTTACAGTGTGACTGTGTCTTTAGTTTACAGTGTGACTGTGTCTTTAGTTTACAGTGGGGCTGGTGTCTTTAGTTTACAGTGTGACTGTGTCTTTAGTTTACAGTGTGACTGGGTATTTAGTTTACAGTGTGGCTGGGTCTTTAGTTTACAGTGTGGCTGGGTCTTTAGTTTACAGTGTGGCTGGGTCTTTAGTTTACAGTGTGACTGGGTCTTTAGTTTACAGTGTGGCTGGGTCTTTAGTTTACAGTGTGGCTGGGTCTTTAGTTTACAGTGTGCTGGTGTCTTTAGTTTACAGTGTGACTGGGTCTTTAGTTTACAGTGTGACTGTGTCTTTAGTTTACAGTGTGACTGGGTCTATAGTTTACACTGTGGCTGGGTCTTTAGTTTACAGTGTGACTGGGTCTTTAGTTTACAGTGTGACAGGGTCTTTAGTTTACAGTGTGGCTGGGTCTTTAGTTTACAGTGTGGCTGGGTCTTTAGTTTACAGTGTGGCTGGGTCTTTAGTTTACAGTGTGACTGGGTCTTTAGTTTACAGTGTGACTGGGTCTTTAGTTTACAGTGTGGCTGGGTCTTTAGTTTACAGTGTGCTGGTGTCTTTAGTTTACAGTGTGACTGGGTCTTTAGTTTACAGTGTGGCTGGGTCTTTAGTTTACAGTGTGACTGGGTCTTTAGTTTACAGTGTGGCTGGGTCTTTAGTTTACAGTGTGACTGGGTCTTTAGTTTACAGTGTGACAGGGTCTTTAGTTTACAGTGTGGCTGGGTCTTTAGTTTACAGTGTGACTGGGTCTTTAGTTTACAGTGTGACAGGGTCTTTAGTTTACAGTGTGGCTGGGTCTTTAGTTTACAGTGTGACTGGGTCTTTAGTTTACAGTGTGACTGGGTCTTTAGTTTACAGTGCGACTGGGTCTTTAGTTTACAGTGTGACTGTGTCTTTAGTTTACAGTGTGACTGTGTCTTTAGTTTACAGTGTGACTGTGTCTTTAGTTTACAGTGGGGCTGGTGTCTTTAGTTTACAGTGTGACTGTGTCTTTAGTTTACAGTGTGACTGGGTATTTAGTTTACAGTGTGGCTGGGTCTTTAGTTTACAGTGTGGCTGGGTCTTTAGTTTACAGTGTGGCTGGGTCTTTAGTTTACAGTGTGACTGGGTCTTTAGTTTACAGTGTGGCTGGGTCTTTAGTTTACAGTGTGGCTGGGTCTTTAGTTTACAGTGTGACTGGGTCTATAGTTTACAGTGTGACTGTGTCTTTAGTTTACAGTGTGACTGGGTCTTTAGTTTACAGTGTGACTGGGTATTTTGTTTACAGTGTGACTGTGTATTTCATTTACAGTGTGACTGGGTCTTTAGTTTACAGTGTGACTGTGTATTTAGTTTACAGTGTGACTGGGTCTATAGTTTACAGTGTGACTGGGTCTTTAGTTTACAGTGTGACTGTGTCTTTAGTTTACAGTGTGACTGGGTCTATAGTTTACAGTGTGACTGGGTCTATAGTTTACAGTGTGACTGGGTCTATAGTTTACAGTGTGACTGGGTCTTTAGTTTACAGTGTGACTGGGTCTTTAGTTTACAGTGTGACTGGGTCTTTAGTTTACAGTGTGACTGGGTCTTTAGTTTACAGTGTGACTGGGTCTTTAGTTTACAGTGTGACTGGGTCTTTAGTTTACAGTGTGACTGGGTCTATAGTTTACAGTGTGACTGTGTCTTTAGTTTACAGTGTGACTGTGTCTTTAGTTTACAGTGTGACCGGGTCTTTAGTTTACAGTGTGACTGGGTCTTTAGTTTACAGTGTGGCTGGTGTCTTTAGTTTACAGTGTGGCTGGTGTCTTTAGTTTACAGTATGGCTGGTGTCTTTAGTTTACAGTGTGCCTGTGTCTTTAATTTACAGTGTGGCTGGTGTTAGATTAGTCCGGTTGTCAGCCTGGGAGCAGAAAGGGACCAACACTTAGTGTAACGTGTGCGCTGGGAGTCAGGAAGCAAGTTCAGGGAGTGAATAATTTAATAAATAAATGATACAAAACATAATACAAAACAAGAAACACGAACAACACACAGACAGGAAACAGAAACAATACCGCCTGGGGGAGGAACCAAAGGGAGTGACATATATAGGGAAGGAACCAAAGGGAGTGACATATATAGAGAAGGAACCAAAGGGGAGTGACATATATAGAGAAGGAACCAAAGGGAGTGACATATATAGAGAAGGAACCAAAGGGAGTGACATATATAGGGAAGGAACCAAGGAGGAACCAAAGGGAGTGACATATATAGAGAAGGAACCAAAGGGAGTGACATATATAGGGAAGGAACCAAAGGGAGTGACATATATAGAGAAGGAACCAAAGGGAGTGACATATAAAGAGAAGGAATCAAAGGGAGGGACATATATAGAGAAGGAACCAAAGGGAGTGACATATATAGAGAAGGAACCAAAGGGAGTGACATATATAGAGAAGGAACCAAAGGGAGGGACATATATAGGGAAGGAACCAAAGGGAGTGACATATATAGAGAAGGAACCAAAGGGAGTGACATATATAGGGAAGGAACCAAGGAGGAACCAAAGGGAGGGACATATATAGGGAAGGAACCAAAGGGAGTGACATATAAAGAGAAGGAACCAAAGGGAGTGACATATATAGGGAAGGAACCAAAGGGAGTGACATATATAGAGAAGGAACCAAAGGGAGGGACATATATAGAGAAGGAACCAACGGGAGTGACATATATAGAGAAGGAACAAAAGGGAGTGACATATATAGGGAAGGAACCAAAGGGAGTGACATATATAGAGAAGGAACCAAAGGGAGTGACATATATAGAGAAGGAACCAAAGGGAGTGACATATATAGAGAAGGAACCAAAGGGAGTGACATATATAGGGAAGGAACCAAAGGGAGTGGCATATATAGAGAAGGAACCAAAGGGAGTGACATATAAAGAGAAGGAACCAAAGGGAGTGACATATATAGAGAAGGAACCAAAGGGAGTGACATATATAGGGAAGGAACCAAGGAGGAACCAAAGGGAGTGACATATATAGAGAAGGTAATCAGGGAAGTGATGGAGTCCAGGTGAGTGTTATGATGCGCGTAACGATGGTGACAGGTGTGCGCCATAACGAGCAGCCTGGTGACCTAGAGGCCGGAGAGGGAGCACACGTGACACATAGCCTCTGTGGCTCCGTTTGTAGGCTATGTCACTTGCAACATTAGGATCATGAGTTAAACTCCAGCTGGGGGCTACCTTTACAACAACAAAATGTATGCGCTCATGACTAATCTCTTTCGATAAAAAGAGTCTACTAAAGGGGCATATATGACAATATATAGCCTGGTCCTACATCTG
>NC_074682.1:57464491-57469491 GCF_029448725.1 Salvelinus fontinalis | reverse complement strand
ACCCCCACCAGTGTCCTACATCTCTACCCCCACCAGTGTCCTACATCTCTACCCCCACCAGTGTCCTACATCTCTACCCTCACCAGTGTCCTACATCTCTACCCCCACCAGTGTCCTTCATCTCTACCCCCACCAGTGTCCTTCATCTCTACCCCCACCAGTATCCTTCATCTCTACCCCCACCAGTGTCCTACATCTCTACCCCCACCAGTGTCCTACATCTCTACCCCCACCAGTGTCCTACATCTCTACCCCCACCAGTGTCCTACATCTCTACCCCCACCAGTGTCCTTCATCTCTACCCTCACCAGTGTCCTACATCTCTACCCCCACCAGTGTCCTTCATCTCTACCCCCACCAGTGTCCTACATCTCTACCCCCACCAGTGTCCTTCATCTCTACCCCCACCAGTGTCCTTCATCTCTACCCCCACCAGTATCCTTCATCTCTACCCTCATCAGTATCCTTCATCTCTACCCCCACCAGTGTCCTACATCTCTACCCCCACCAGTGTCCTACATTGTGTTTCATCTTACATAGCTGGCCATACATTACCTGTAGCTGGCCATACATTACCTGTAGCTGGCCATACATTACCTGTAGCTGGCCATACATTACCTGTAGCTGGCCATATATTACCTGTAGCTGGCCATACATTACCTGTAGCTGGCCAAACATTACCAGTAGCTGGCCATACATTACCTGTAGCTGGCCATACATTAACTGTAGCTGGCCATACATTACCTATAGCTGGCCATACATTACCTGTAGCTGGCCATACATTACCTGTAGCTGGACATACATTACCTGTAGCTGGACATACATTACCTGTAGCTGGACATACATTACCTGTAGCTGGACATACATTACCTGTAGCTGGCCATACATTACCTGTAGCTGGCCATACATTACCTGTAGCTGGCCATACATTACCTGTAGCTGGCCATACATTACCTGTAGCTGGCCATACATTACCTGTAGCTGGCCATACATTACCTGTAGCTGGCCATGCATTACCTGTAGCTGGCTATACATTACCTGTAGCTGGCCATACATTACCTGTAGCTGGACATACATTACCTGTAGCTGGCCATACATTACCTGTAGCTGGACATACATTACCTGTAGCTGGCCATACATTACCTGTAGCTGGCCATACATTACCTGTAGCTGGACATACATTACCTGTAGCTGGTCATGCATTACCTGTAGCTGGCCATACATTACCTGTAGCGGGCCATATGTAACAGTATAACTTTAAACCGTCCCCTCGCCCCGACACGGGTGCGAACCAGGGACCCTCTGCACACATCAACAACAGTCACCCACGAAGCGTCGTTACCCATCACTCCACAAAAGCCGCGTCCCTTGCAGAGCAAGGGGGAACCACTACTTCTAGGTTTCAGAGCAAGTGACGTAACTGATTGAAACGCTACTAGCGCGCACCACCGCTAACTAGCTAGCCCTTTCACATCCGTTACACATACATTACCTGTAGCTGTGTGTGTATTGGGTGGTAGATGCACAGCTGCCCCCCTGACTGCCTTCTCCCCCCCTTAGGGTTTACTATTCCATTAGATCCAAATATAAACATACACACACACACACACACACACACACACACACACACACACACACACACACACACACACACACACACACACACACACACATACGAAGGGGTCAGTTGTCATGGTAACCCCCTATATGTGGGCCGCGTGGAGGGGGTCCCTCAGGCCTCAGCATGCTCCTCTAAGTGGCTTCACACACACACACACACACACACACACACACACACACACACACACACACACACACACACACACACACACACACACACACACACACACACACACACAGCACAAATTCAGTCAGTGTGTCCTACAGACAGCCAGGGGGCATAGGGGCATTAGACCGACCAATCACGTTAGCCACAAAAGTCTGCCATCCCCATGCTTTAGTCTATATGTCTGTAATCATAACATCTCAACAACAGACATCTCTATGGAAACACCACTAAACAATCTACAACGGGTTGGTCAAAACAAGCATTGTGATTGGTTTGAGTTGCGTTCTAAGCCGTACTATAAAAAACAAACATGTTTAGCATCTTTATATTCTGTTCCGTCTGCCAGATCCCTGCGCATCCATGGACCCATCGGCCCAGCCAGACAATTCATCTACACATTATTTCCTGTTGCTTCTAGCCTAACGTTAGTTTTTTTCAACAACGGCGGGTTTGTACAAACGTTGCCGTCTTTGCAACGTTGTCTAAATTTTGACATTTGATCTCCACGTGTCCTATTGAGAATTAACGTGTCGGGACGAGACATCTGTTCTCAGCCAGTCGAAATATTGAATCAGCGTAACTTTTATGGATATAAAGAAAGAAATGTCAGTAGAACAACAGGTCAAACGACATGAAATGCAGCTACTTTGCTGTTATTCTGTCTGCACGGTTTGACGTAACAAGGGATAAAAGCGTTTGGATCTGTATGATACGGACCTGTCTGTTTGTCTTGTGTTTCTGCAGGGCGGGAATCCATGAGGTGGAGACGGATGTGGTGGAGATCGAAGCTAAACTAGATAAGGTACTGGAATAACGTCTCTGTCTCTGTCCCTAACCCTGTCTCTGTCCCTGACCATGTCCCTGACCATGTCCCTGACCCTGTCTCTGTCCCTGACCATGTCTCTGTCCCTGACCATGTCTCTGTCCCTGACCATGTCTCTGTCCCTGTCTCTGTCCCTGACCCTGTCCCTGACCCTGTCTCTGTCCCTGACCATGTATCTGTCCCTGACCATGTCCCTGACCCTGTCTCTGTCCCTGACCCTGTCTCTGTCCCTGACCATGTCTCTGTCCCTGACCCTGTCTCTGTCCCTGACCATGTATCTGTCCCTGACCCTGTCCCTGACCCTGTCCCTGACCCTGTCTCTGTCCCTGTCCCTGTCTCTGTCCCTGTCTCTGTCCCTGTCCCTGACCCTGTCCCTGACCTTGTCTCTGACCCTGACCATGTCTCTGTCTCTGTCCCTGACCCTGTCTCTGTCCCTGTCCCTGTCCCTGACCATGTCTCTGTCCCTGACCATGTCTCTGTCCCTGACCCTGTCCCTGACCATGTCTCTGTCCATGTCTCTGTCTCTGTCCCTGACCCTGTCTCTGACCCTGTCTCTGTCCCTGACCATGTCTCTGTCCCTGACCCTGACCATGTCTCTGTCTCTGTCCCTGACCCTGTCTCTGTCCCTGACCCTGTCTCTGTCCCTGACCCTGTCTCTGTCTCTGTCCCTGACCATGTCCCTGTCCCTGACCATGTCCCTGACCCTGTCTCTGTCCCTGACCATGTCTCTGTCCCTGTCCCTGTCCCTGACCATGTCTCTGTCCCTGTCTCTGTCCCTGTCTCTGTCCATGTCTCTGTCTCTGTCCCTGACCATGTCTCTGTCCCTGTCCCTGTCTCTGTCCCTGACCATGTCTCTGTCCCTGTCCCTGACCCTGTCCCTGTCCCTGACCATGTCCCTGTCCCTGACCCTGTCTCTGTCCCTGACCCTGTCCCTGACCATGTCTCTGTCCCTGACCCTGTCTCTGTCCCTGTCCCTGTCCATGTCCCTGACCATGTCTCTGTCTCTGTCTCTGTCCCTGACCATGTCCCTGTCTCTGTCCCTGACCCTGTCTCTGTCCCTGACCCTGTCCCTGTCCCTGACCCTGTCCCTGTCCCTGACCCTGTCTCTGTCCCTGACCCTGTCTCTGTCCCTGACCCTGTCCCTGACCCTGTCCCTGACCATGTCCCTGACCATGTCTCTGTCTCTGTCCATGTCCCTGTCTCTGTCCCTGACCCTGTCCCTGTCCCTGACCATGTCTCTGTCTCTGTCCCTGACCCTGTCTCTGTCCCTGTCTCTGTCTCTGTCCCTGACCATGTCTCTGTCCCTAACCCGGTCTCTGTCTCTGTCCCTGACCATGTCTCTGTCCCTGACCCTGTCTCTGTCTCTGTCCCTGTCCCTGTCCCTGACCATGTCCCTGTCCCTGACCATGTCTCTGTCTCTGTCCCTGACCATGTCTCTGTCCATGTCTCTGTCCCTGACCATGTCTCTGTCTCTGTCCCTGACCATGTCTCTGTCTCTGTCCCTGACCATGTCTCTGTCCCTGTCTCTGTCCCTGTCCCTGACCCTGTCTCCGTCAATTCAGTTCAATTTAAGGGGCTTTATTGGCATGGGAAACATATGAAAACAATAGAAAATTAACAGTAAGCATTACACTCACCAAAGTTACAAAAGCACACAGACAAATGTCATATTATATATATACAGTGTTGTAAAGATGTGCAAATGGTTAAAGTACAAAAGGGAAAATAAATAAGCATAAATATGGGTTGTATTTACAATGGTGTTTGTTCTTCATTGGTTGCCCTTTTCTTGTGGCAACAGGTCACAAATCTTGCTGCTGTGATGTCACACTGTGGTATTTCACCCAGTAGATAGATGGGAGTTTATCAAAATTTAATTTGTTTTCAAATTCTTTGTGGGTCTGTGTAATCTGAGGGAAATATGTGTCTCTAATATTGTCATACATTTGGCAGGTTAGGAAGTGCAGCTCAGTTTCCACCTCATCAGCCTGATTCTGCTCTTCATGCATTATTTGGTGTTTTACGTTGTACGCTGAGGATATTTTTCCAGAATTCTGCATGCAGAGTCTCAATTTGGTTGGTGAGCGGACCCCAGGACCTCACAACCATAAAGGGCAATGGGTTCTATGACGGATTCTGTCTCGGTCTTATTTCTTTTTCTTTCAGTTTATTTCAGTAAATACCTTTTTAACACTTATTTTTCTTAAAACTGCATTGTTGGTTAAAAGGGCTTTGTAAGTAAGCATTTCACTGTAAGGTCTGTTGTATTAGACGCATGTGACAAATATCATTTGATTTCATTTGATTTACTATAGATCCATTTCCCCTCTCACACTTCACACTCAACAACCGTCAGTACAAAGTGTATTCATGGACCATTTGATGTAT